>NC_069361.1:12727272-13030303 GCF_021730395.1 Mercenaria mercenaria | reverse complement strand
TCGGTATTTTTGAAATTTTGATACGTTATTAAAATGTTAATCTAAATATGTGTACATGTATATTTTTAAGATACGGACAAGGGAACAACTGATGGGTTAGCTGTTTTGTCCAGTGTATTGTCAGTACCAAGCATACCAAACCAAAATATTTATGTTAATTTTAGAAAGTACAAATTGGTTAAATAGTTCCAGCATCTGAATATATAGATTTAGAAAAAAAACTGCATCATGTAAGTCATATAATAGTAAGATAAGCTTACACAAAACGTTTGACTTATGTAATGTAACACCGATTTGTGATGCTTTATAGACTTGACAGCCTTATATTGTTATTTAAAGTTCGAGCTATTCCTTTTTGGTATCAATTAAAAAATAGAATGAATGGTTATTACATGTAGTACCAAATAAGATATTTTCGGAATGTTAGCTCATCATTTGAAAATATATATTTATCCTTTTTATAGAATATTTTCATTTTATTTTTTACGTCTTTGATATATTCCAGTTTAATGCTTTCATAAAATAAATTAAAAAAGAAAACGTATAATTATCTTACTTGTGAAGAGTAAAATCGTTAGTAGTATATCCATTTTCTTATCTTTTCACAGAAAACTTAACTTTGATAACTCTTTGCATTATGGTATATTGCATCGCTTTCCAAGCATTAAATAGTAATCTTCAAGGTTAGGTAAAATACCCTTATGTATAATATCTATACGATATTTTGAAATCATAACATATACTGTATTTCACAATTTCATATATTTAAACAAAATTATGGACAGGATGCAACAAAAATTCGTCTTGTAACTCTAGGTGCTTATTTAATAGTTGTGAATCATACTGATGAAGGATCCAAACTTATTTTCGTTAAAATGGTTTTGAAATAGTTACAGTATCATCACATATCATTCACAGCCGGACACAGTGCTCCCTCTCTACAGCGGCCCTCTGAACAACAATTCCCTCCTTGCAACAACACTTGCTACTGACTCCAAATATGCTAATTGTTCTTTATATTACCTCTCTGCAACAACTCCCTCCGAACAACAACCAAACTTCCGTCTCCCAAAGGGTGTTATTGTAGAGAGGGAGCACTGTATATAACTTTGATTTGCCGTATTGAAAATATCGTTCTGGTGCTCTTCTTTAGTCATGCTGTCCGTTAATCGGATAGCACGGTATATGCGGTATTTTGTGAATGGTCGTTTGGGCGACTTGGCGGAGCAATATGATAACACGTAACCTTGACAAATTTCAGTCGTAAGTTTTGCAAAATTCTAATAGAATAGTCAACAGTTCTTTCATTTATTCAAATGTTATTAATTCATTCTATCATTTGCTTTCCGTCCATTTCCTATCATTTCCTAGGGAATGTGGGTTGGGACATGCCATTTGCCATTTGTTATTAAAGTCACTTGCTTATTGACAGTTGGGACTATCGAATCCCATGACTGCATGTTTCTTACTATTTTCATTTTGCTACTTGCTTTTCATGATTTGCTGTTTGCGTTTTACGATTTTTTTCCGTTTTGCTTTTTCCGACAGCATAACTGATCACATAACATAAACACAGCGAGGACAAAGAAGGACAAATAAAAGGATACATTAGGCCTGCTTTTAATTTGCTTGCTTGTGTCATCTTTTAGGTTAAGCCATCACAGAAAGTATTTCCATCGTGTTTATGTATCTCTATCACCGATATACAAACCGCAGAAAAAATATTCAATATGAATGACTTCTGTCTCTTGCTTAGCGTACCCTAGTATTGGCAACTATCCATGTTTTCTATTTTATCGAAGTCGCAAGGATATCTCAAAATTGTTAATTGTATAAATGCATTTAATTTAGAGAAGTAATATTCATTATATATTTTTTAATGTTTATCTAAATTTGATCACTAATTGATTTCGTTAAGTGGGGATTTTCTCAACTAACTTTTGCAATGAATCACGGTGAATAATATTTCACGCATGATATTTTCTTTTCTATTTCTCTTAAAAGGGAAAATTTATGAAAATATCTACAATCTGATATACCGAATCTGCAACCGGGTTTTGTAAATTTCGAAAGATTTAAGATATTGTTCATGCATCATTCGAATGTCGTTAGGAGTGGTAGTATGGCGATATTTCTTATCCTATAGATATCTTAAGTATTGTTAGTTGTATGGCAAAAATTGTATACTGTAGCCCGTAAATCCTTCATTTTTCGATTTTACTGATATTTTTTTGCTTCTAATTTTACTAAGATATGATACACTAGTACTGCGATATTACTTTGAAGAAGAAGAGTGTGCACATATATATTGTTCTGCTCATTGCCGGTCAACTATGGTTTCCAATCAGTAAGTAGAGAACATTTTGCCTACAGTATAAAAATCAAAGCGCTGACATCACAGAAAGGTTGAAACCCGCATTTGATATGCAATAAACCACTCCGTTGTAACAGTTCAAGTCACTTCCATGAAACAGTATAACATTCAAACCATTTGCATCCATGTTACATAATATAATTTAAATTCTGCTCTGATTAAAACCATCAAGTGTTTGAAACACACTGACGAGCTGGGTAAGACAACCCAATATCGGCTTAATTAAAATTTACTATAATGATACCAATGAGAAATATAGTGTCTGTTTCATTAAAAACACAAATATTCACAAAAAGAATATAGATAATAGAAATATTAGATACTTAAATTTAACAGTTAAGGGCACTGGCCTCCAGATCGTTCCACTGGCACCAGATCAGAAAGAAAATGCCTCCGTACGTGTTATACCCTACCCCTAGGTATTCTATAAGAACCATGGTCATGAACGGGAAAATATACTAACCCATTTCAATCGCGTATTTCATACCTAAAACACGCAGTTCAGTAAATGTGTACTATTAAACAAGCGATAATTTATCTTCCATCGTGCACCAGTCACATTGTCTCAATATTCCATATTGCAGAGATGCTCCATATATTTTATGCTTAAGTCAACGTTACAGAAAAAACTTGCGTGAACTCCCCTAATGAACATCCGGTCTAGAGGTCACGGCAGTGTGCACATGTTAAACGAAATGTAAACAAACCAAAACAGAATGCAATATATTCACAGTTTTACGATAAGACTCGAAATGATGATTTTGAACTTCAAATCATACATTGGTATACATCTATTCTGTTTATTTAATTCATTTTGCACATTTATGCTGCATATAAACATTTTAGCGTACACATGTAGTAAAATGACGACTGGCATACATCTTCACATCAGTCAATCAGAGTGTGTCTGTAATCTAGAACGGAACTTCACCAGGGAAGTTCAAGCAAGTTTTTTGTGTACTTTGAAAAAACTGTAAACTACACGTTGTTTTTCTAAGATAAGAAGTATTGAAGAAATGTGACCGGTACACAACGGAAGATAAATTACCGCTTGTTTAATATCAATAGTACACATTTACTGAACTGCGTGTTTTAGGTATGAAATATGCGATTGAAATGGTTTAGGATATTTTCCCGTTCACGACCATGGTTCTTATAGAATACCTAGGGGTAGGGTATAACACGTACGGAGGCATTTTCTTTCTGATCTGGTGCCAGTGGATCGTTCGTCAACAAAAAACAAGAACAAGATTTTTAGACATCTGGAAATAAATGCTGTATTTCTTCAGAATGCTTTGAAACTTAATTACTGACAGACTATATGTTACGGAAACACATGAGAATTAGTTTTATTACTACTTTTTACAATGAAAATCAAAAAGCGTTTACTCGGAGTTTACTGGAGTAAACTGTCTCGATAATAAATATTTATATTTAACACGCGTTAAACACTAAAGCCTATAGCTCTATTGGTAACGAGTGCCGAAAACCATATTGTCGCGACGGTCCGGGATCGATTTCCGCGGTCATCTTTTTTTCTTGATTTGGCATTTTTAAAAAACCTCGTATTGATAATATGACAAAACTTCATTTTGAAAGAAAGATATTAAAGATATTTTTTAGCCAAAATCTATAGGTCAGTGCCTTTAACGGTTTGAAAGATATAAACGTTAATTTACGCTAAAATCTATAGAATTTGCTATTTTTAAACTGCAAGTGTGTTAGAGTCTTGCTTTCGATTCTACAAAGTTGTACACCATTAGAAAGCTTGCGATCAGGGTTTTTCAGAGATGTACAATTTGATATATTTTCTCTTATCATGTGCATTGAAATGATTGTTAAACCTGACCAGGAACTTTTACATAGAAATTATGTACAGACATAAGCGGCCGTATACGCCTAAATAATCAATAAAAGTATTGCGGAAATAGAACGGCGGATTAATCTGCTTCGGTGAAAACTGTCATTATTGAATTCTTGCAGTATCCAGAATACGGTTATAATAGGTTTCAACCTAATTACATAGGATAATTGCCTGTGGTCAGTAAATGATCTCGATAATTTTGGAGGTCAATTTCGTATTAAGAAGACTTTAAACCATGCTTAACGATCTATGGTCAGTAAAATAACCCTTTCGCTGACTTCATATTACTTGCCCTAAATATAGTATAATCGAGGTGGATTCAAGCCTCACACGGGGCGTTGAATTCTTCATTTGAAGACGCCATCAAGCTGGCTTATGGAAGGTTGGCTGTTATACCCAGGTGCCCGCCCGTGATTAATAATGCACGGAGGGGCACCTGGGGTCTTCCTCCACCATCAAAGGTGGAAAGTTGCCATATGACCAATAGTTGTGTCGGTGTGACAATAAACCCGACAAAATTAAATAAATCGTCAAAATCATGGCCGCTAACAGACATGATGATAGGTTACCTTCTACCAAGATTGTTCAAATTATTCTTACCTAGTCCTTTTTTTTTTTTTTTAGATTTCAATTTACATTTACCTCTCATTGCCTAGTAATAATTCATGTCGAAATACATTAAAATCTACCATAAAAATATCGGGCAATTTTCATATTTGGCTTTAACAAGCAGCTTGCCAGGAGATCGTAAACAAAGCAGATAAAAAAATCATGAACTCGAAATTTTTGGTCTTCGTTTTTCCTTTTTCCCCAAGCAAAACTCATGTCGTAATAGAGACCCGTCGAGATATATAATGGATATGGTATGGGTCTTAACATGGTAAATGCAAACTTAATTGTGCTCAACCTAGTCGAACCAGTCAACTCACTCTGACGGAAGTACTACAGACCAAATTCTGCGAAAATTCATCAAGGTATTCATGGGAGAGTTGTTGAAATAGTTTTAGCCCCTCGATTGGGCCAAGCGTAACCACTTGAAGACATAGATGAAGATTACTGTGCTGTATGTGGCGGGGCTGCTTCTGGCGATATAAGGAGTGACGAATCAGATGATGATGACTGATGTACGTGGTGGAGTTTGTTCCGGCGATGTAAGGAGTGACGAATCAGGCGATGGTGAGGGTTATATACCTGGTTGGGTTTGTTCCGGCGATGTAAGGAGTGACGAATTAGATGTACGTGGTGGAGTTTGTTCCGGCAATGTAAGGAGTGACGTATCAGATGTACGTGGTGGGGTTTGTTCCGGCGATGTCAGGAGTGACATATCAGATGAACGTGGTGGGGTTTGTTCCGGCGATGTAAGAAGTGACCAATCAGATGATGAGGACTGTGCTGTAAGTGGTGGGGTTGCTTCTGGCGATGAAATGATTGATGAATCTAATGATGACAGGTCTTATGTTAGAGTTTGGAGAGTGTCTGTCAAAGAGAAAAGCCCAATGATACAACAACGATCAACTAATGATGAACTTTATTCATAAGGTCACTGTTGTGGTGTATTGTTTGTATTCTGACGCAACATCAAGACGTACAATTGACGTATTAAATTACAGCTCCCTGCTCTCTAGTTTTAAGCAATGAAATGCAGTGATTTTGTTGTATTGGTAATGCCACACTTTCTGGGATTCTAATAGGTAAACAAAGGATTAAAAGATTGACTCGTAATATATTTGATGACAACATCAATAGCAAGTGGACATACCTGTGCTCTATTACTCAGATTAACTTTTCAACTAACATACTAAGCTTGATTCCTTATATTTGTGAAATTATTTACCTTTACCAGGTATGAGTAATAGTTATCAGTCATGTTGGAAATAGTAACTGCTGTGTCAGTATATAAACTAACTAAACAGAAAATTGCTACATACTTTCTACCTGTTCTGCTGGCAGTGTTGGCCTCAGAACAATAATTAAAATTTAAAAACTAGTATATAAAATATCACCAATACAATTATTCCGTTTTACTTGTGTTTCTTTGGCAGTTGTTAACTCAAACTACAATAGGTAATGGTACAGAATAAAACTGTTACTACTGAGTCAGGCAAAATTATTTTAAATTGCTTATGACATTGCTCGTATATTCAGATGTAATCTGAACATAAAATCAGTTAGTCCTAAATGTTCAATCACTAGTTCAAATGTAACCAATATGTTACTCACACAGCAGAGTGACAACATATTTTAATACTGATGTTTACCATTGCTGATGCGCTGTCTGATGTTGACCGGCATCTTTGACATGGGAACCATACATGCCTGCCTAGCCCGGTCAAACCGATGAGTACCCTTCTTGACTCCAGGCAGCTGAACCAGGTTTTTAAGGGTTCGACCATGGGTTTGCTCAAACCCTTGTGAGTAAATGAATAGAATTTTCTGTCCCTCGACAACTTCAGGTATTATCCATGCGGTTGAAAAAATTGTATATATATTGTTTTGTAAGGATGTAATTTTGTAAGTGGAGAAATTTGAAAAAGTTGGAAGAGGGATCTACTTTTCAGATTTTATCATAGATCATAAAATAAGTGGAATATACGGGCACATAACAGCTGAAAGAAGGTTGGTCGCTGCTCTGTTTAGCCATGTAATCTTGTAAGTAATTAGGAAGGAGTTCGATGTGAAAGGGGTTTAGTCCCCTGCCTTTAAACTGTAATAAAATCTATAAGAATGCAATCTTGTAAGTGGTAAAATCTGAAATACGTGAAATTGTATCATTGTTCAGAAAATAAAGGGAATATACGGGGAACGGGGTTTTTCCCTGGTCTTTTCGCGGTAAGAATTATTTGGTAAGAATGTATTTTATTTAGGTGGTAAAATTTAAAAAAGATGAAATTTCATAATAATGTATAAAACAAGGGGAAGATCGGAGGTAGTAAGAGCGAAATGGGGATTAGTCCTCGGCCTTTTTGCTGTAAGAATTGTTATGTAAGAATGTAATTTTGTAAGTAATTTATCATAGATCATAAAACAAGGGGAATATACGGGCAAATAACAGCAGAAAGGTTAGTTGCCGCTCTTTTAAGCCTTTAGGGTGGTTCTTTAAGAATGTTATTTTGTAAATAATGACATCTGAAAAAGATGAAATCAATTGATTATTTGCCACAAAACGCAGAACGGACAAGTTAAAGGCGGAAGAGAGTGACAGACAGACAGAGAAATAGAGACAGACAGAAAGAGAGAGGGGTGTGTGGGGTAACCACGAGAGAGAGAGTGAAGAGAGATGAAAGACGTGTATCTCGGCGGTAATTTTTAAATTTTAACATTGCCTATATCTGTTACAGCCTGATCATGCAGCTTTTAAAAGATCCTACAAATCGTGCATACACTGAATGAGATAGTAAGTAATTCTTACAATATGCGGGCTTCTGGCAAACTGGGCAGAAAATGGGCCATATATGATGTACTCAGTGCCTTTGCAGAAGACAGAGCAACAAGGGAAACGCCCTTAAAAGAGGAAGCGTAGCGTGTCCAACTGTAAAAGGGTTGAACACCAAACATGCTCTGTGTCTCAAAGCACTGGTCATAACCTCTTGATAACTTTACTAAATACAATTGAAACATTACCATGACCCAAAATCTTACTAAGTTTGTAAACCACATCTCCATAAAAATCGGGTTTTGATATACCTTCCCGCAGCATTGTCTATACATTACTATTGTATTTGAAAACTACGCTCGTATCTCTGAATTACGATATTAAACTTTAGCAAAGTATTTACTTAATTTATAAGAACAGTAGCCTACTCTTATCTATATCTTTTGTTGAAGAAGCTTATTTGTAATACATTTAGTACGTTCATTGAAATCCTCAACATAACTACATGCTCTTGCAAATAAAATCTGGAAAGTGGATCCCTCGGAAGCACCGAGAACAAGGCAAACTGAGAATTGCAGACTCGGCTTGATCGGGTCTGTTCATGAGCATTAATGGAAAATGCAACACTGCCCACGCCCCCTATACTGAGAAATATATCCCATAAGATGTTGCCTGTGGTAAATCACCATTTCAATACTAAAATTAAAATCATCCCTCGTCATAAATTTTGGAAAGTATAAAACTGTTGTAAATAGAGAAATGTCAATCTAGAAAGGAAGCAGACGTGTCCGAATTTTTAGTTTTATTTTACTGGAGCTCCCGGGGATAAATACAATCCATCAATTGAGCAACAAACGGATTATCTATATCAAGAGTATACCGAGAAAGCTTGATGTATTATTAAATACAAGTCAAAGTCCAGCCCAATGGTTCAAACTGCAGAGGGTCCAAAAAGGTAGGTAAACTAGCGGTGCCCAGAGTACATAAAATCTTTTGAAGCATAGAACACTACCAAGTAAACAAGTTAAATACTAACAGACTTTATCAGAGTTTATCTAGCATTTTCACGAAAGTTAATGAAATGTGCACTCCTTTAGCACCGACTTCCGCAGAACTTTGTTATTCAGAAACGCTGATCCCTTTGCTCAGAACTACAGCAGACGTAGTGGTTCAGCCAGAAGAGTCAAGTGGTATATATATCCGATGGTCTAAACTTCTAAGGTTCGAGTGATGAAACTTGCAGAGTCATGTCCTTTGGTCATAATCTACAGGACTGTAGCAGTGGGCCATGTTCTTAAATTGCGTTTACATACAATCTTAATCAGCAGGCCAACTCTGACCTTCAAAAGCATACGTAAAACATCTACATAACGTTGCGACAGAAGGTATAAATGTAGCAACACAGGGCCAAAAAGTGTAGATCGGGGTTTCGTAAAGTTCTTGATTTGTTCCAAGAACAATTAGGAACTCTTTCTAACGTCAAAATACAAAACCAATTATTTGAAGATTTATTACAAAGTTCATTAGATATTATCATGAAGTGGCTAATGAAATGAATTTAACAATATAGGTAGTCCTTTTCTAAAACTATTGTATCGCCAACGGAAGAAGAAAGCAGAATAGGTCTTTGCCATTGTCGTCCTGAACTTCCCACTTTACGACCAAACGTATCTGAAAAAAAAAAGATTAAAAATAAACAGATCAATGAAAAATCAAGTGATACAAAACAAAATCCCCTACTGGAATGCGACTATAATTATCTCAACTGCAGTATAACCTAATCATCCAAGTACGTACAAAAGTATTTCTATTCGGCTCTCTTTGCTTTAAACACGTTTATTGACACTTGACCACCAAAAATATTCTCACGTCTTCTTAGTCAGTTTATCGGAGAACGTACCAGTATTAAAAATAGTGGGTCGTTTAATACAAGAATATAGACCTGATACGGTTGCTTACGGGTACATTTTATTAAAGTGGTAGTATATATTTCGTTTCGATTTTTAAGATTCAGATGCCTTAAATATAGTGCTTACCTTTGGATACGACGGGCTGCAGTAAACTGCATTTGTGTATATATCAGTTACACCAGATGTGATCGGGCATTTAAGATTGCGGTTATTACAGCAGTCTGACGGGACCGGAAATGGTACTGGCACACCGCCTATAATTCCATGTACAACAGTTTTTGCTCCGACTGAATTTTCCACTGCAAAAAAAGAAAATGATACAAATGAAAAGTGCAATTAAATTGCGTTATGCGAAACAACGACCGTTATTTCATGCATTGTCTTTCCGTAAACTGCAATACCACGGCGCAACAACGATGAGGTCCTCGCTTTTAAAAACCCAGACACTGGTCATCTTTATTAAGCAAATTTCTAGAAACCTGGGAAAGCCATTGAATGTGGAATGGGTTTTCGATCAATATCAGATTTATACATCGTCATTAAACTTGAAATAGATAACAAGATAGCTTGGAACTTTTTTGGGGGTCACTGCCCTGTGACTAAAGGGAAAAAATAACGTTAGTTTGGATTGATATTTTGAAAATGAAACTTAAGCTTAAAGTAGTGTCACGCGGTGACATTAGTGTTTAAAACGATCAAAGAATTTGTTTTAAAATATTTAAAAACAGTTATATATGTAAAAACCGTCGAATTTTGTGAATAATCTTAAAAGAACAAAAAATTATATGCTGTCATTATAAAAATGTTTTATTTCTTACTAAAGATTGATAAGATCTTGCAGTGTCAAATAATTGCTTTTATATGTCTGTTAATAGTCTTATTGTATTTTATTACATAATCTTAATATCTGTTTAGTAAGATAAGAATCTTTTGACAAGCAAGGATAGAGGTCCCTCTCACTACAGGTATTGCAGTTTGCGAGATTTGTTGCTAGGGTCCTCCAATATCACTGGTTAATTTTATTGTTTACATGTACCTCATCTAATGTCAATGACAACAGGATAAGTATGATTTTACCTACGAAATAAGGACATATACTTCTGTGTTTCAAGTCGAGATATCCAACTAGATAACTACAAAGATTTAGTCAATTTAGTTGTGTTCTAATAAATTTTTGTTGTTATATGGACATCCATATATTGTTGTTGAAAACTGAATAAAAGAAGAAATAGAATCTGGATTTTGCTAATTCCTTCAAATAAGTGGACTTGAGCCAAAGATAGAAAATACCCGAAAAACTCTCCATATAGTCTTGCTCCGTCAGTCCCATGCGGGATTTGTGCTTATTCCGGGTGCAAATATGTTTTCATAGATGAAAAGCTGACATGTCGTGCTAAAGTCCAGGTATTTTCAAATCGTCAGTAAGTGCTGAAAACTGACTCCTCATTAGCAAAAAAAGTCGTTTTAAGGATTAGATGGCAATATGGGGGTATATTTATTAAAACGGCAACTTTATTATCTTTCTAGAGATAAAATATGATATCAAACGTTTAACACGTTAAATAATTTCAAATAATTTAAAGAAAAATGTATTGAAATCTGTGTAATGTGCGGATCTTTTTAATCATATGCAAATATCTAGAAAAAAAACAAGCCTACTGATCTATATGTTTTATTTCACAATATTATAGACCATATCTGTATTTACGACTGTCGGGAGTTTCACTAGAATCTACGTTGTAGAAAAAAATCTATTAGCCCAAATAGTCATTTTCCCAGAACGTCGTTACGAAAACTTCTGTGAGGTCCAAAGTTTTCGTATCAGTATGACAAAAATGACACTACCTAATCTTTTTCATCTGCCGATTTTGCTATTAGTATATTATTAAATTTTGAAAATCAGTGTTAAATCAAATTCTACATGATAGAAATAATTTTGATCCGAACGTGCAGAACTACATTAAGAGGATCATCTTGAAGCACAGAACGCAATCCCAGCAAAAATGTTGCAGCCTTTGTTTAATCAAGATTGTAGGTAATGGCAAGTACAAAAATGCGAGTTAAAATTAAGAGCATTGACTTAATCTTGTCTACAGTGGTAGGAAAAATGGTACTTCTAAAGATAAGTTAACTTTGACCTTGTAGAAAGGCATATGGAGTGTGTTTTACACATTGCAACGTTGTAACAAGCGGTTTAAATCAATTTCCGGTAAGAGTAACAAAGCTACGGGTCGGACAAGGAAGCGTCATTTTTTAAGAACATAAAAACTTCTCCCGACCTTGATTTGGAAATAGAACAACGAATTGTGTGTACCGCCAACCACAATATTTAGCTTCCGCCAGCAGGACCATCAAATCTGCCACACTTATTTTCAAATGTGAAATTTGTATTTGTCCAAAAGGGGGTTAACAATAAAACCCCCTTTTTCACACATTCTGTCCTTGCATATTAGTGCTGCAACGTATTTATGGCATCATCCTCCTTCTCATCATCATAATTGTAATCTTATTTGTTTGCTGGGGGGTTGTTGTTTTTTGTTGTTTCTTTTTTGTTTAACGCCGTTTTTTAACAGTATTTCAGTTATGTAATGGCGGGCAGTTTACCTAACCACTGTTCTTGGATTCTTTACCAGTACAAACCTATTCTCCGCAAGTAACTGCCAACTTCCCCATATAAAACAGAAGTGGAGGACGAATGTTTTCAGACACAGTAAATTGCGATGGTTCAGATGTAAAAATTAACATTTTTTGTAAAATTGCACATAGTACTGAAATATGAAAAATGACACTACATGTCACATCATGAAATGTGAAATATGTGAACGTGTTGTGTGAAAATAAGATCCCGTTCTTCATATCTGTGAAAAATTGTGATCTGGGAAAATAAATATGGTCCTACAGTGCCCCTCTATCTATTAAAGTACCTGTCATAGATATCAATATACCATAAAGATGACTGGGGAATATACTTACAAGCTGTAAAATTGACATTTACTGTGACGTTTTTTCCCTGGTGTAAAACACAAGGCTCATCGTCGCACGGGTTGACATCCACTGCATTTATTTTTCCACCAAGAGAACCTAAAATTATATTTAAATAAGTGAGCTGACTATATCTAGATGTGTGTTCATAAGACAGTGGTACTCCCACTTCCTGACACTGTACGATCCTGCTATTACTGACAATGCAAGACTAAAATAAAATCCGAAAAGTAGATCCCTCAAAAGCACCAAGAACAATTAAGGCAAACAGTGAAAATTGCAGACTCATTTTGAGTCTGTTCATGAGCAGTAATGGAAAATGCAACACTGTCCAAGTTAACTGTCAGAATAATTTGTATATTTAGTGTATTTAATATATATAAGTAATCACAGATAGTGCTTGTCTCCTTTTTCATTCTATCATTGCAATAACTATAGTTGATTGCTGTAAATAATGGATTCGTTCTATATCTAGCCGTTGATGTAGACACATCGAGGAATCAACTAATAATTTATCCCAGAACCTTGATGAGGAAGGTATTGCAACTACACTGTCAGGGCGGATAAATTATTAAAAAGAATACGTTTAAAGTTCAATGACTAAAGAAGAGTTGCAGAATTTCAACAAGATTTTGAGCTATAGGGCCAGCGCATAGGCGTTTTACCTTAACGATAGTTGCTATAGATGATAGCATATATAGGCTGAGCCTTGGAACTCTGAGACATAGTGAGTTCCAGCTTATAGACGAGGTTCTGTACAGCCAAGACATCGGGGTTATACCTGTATGGTAGTCAAATGCTACATGACATAGTATATAGGCGCTGAGCATCCAGGAGTCAGGGCAATCTTATTTAGTTAAAGCTTCAATTAAGAGGACATAGGCTAAGAATTTATGCGATAGGACTCGTATGTTGTTGATTCAAAGTCATTGTCTGACGGGAACTTCGACAAAAAGACCAGTCAGGTATATCCCCAGCCGATAGGAGTTTGAGCTGATTTCATAAGTTGATAGTTGAAACATCTAGTGTTTTTTGCCTGATCCCGGAAATTATTTAGCTCATACATGTAATTAAATCATTTACGAACTTTTGGTACACGAATCATTTAGGCAAGGTAGCCTGAAGAAAATTTTATATATCTCGTCAGCTATACGTTTTATTCCAACACGATCCGATTAATTTTCCTATTAAACAAAAAAGACTGAAAACAGTGAATTATACTACAACAAATCACTGTTCTGACGTCACAATTATTACGTCATGGCGTCAAACGGCATAGCGGCGCGCTGGAAAAGAAACCGATTGGAAACGGGCAAATTCTTTATGAGTGTCGTCAAGGATATACTTAAAAATCCTTGGTAACGTGTTAGAATCGAAATAATATATCTCATTTAGTGATTTGCTCTTGAATAAATCATTGTTTATCGTTCAGATGCGTATTATTATATCACTCGGGCTGCGCCCTCGTGATATAATTCCTTCGCATCTGAACTCCAAACAATGATTTATTCAACGACAAATCACTGGATGAGATATATTATTTCTTAAACAAAGGACATTTTACATTGTTTGTCAGCTAGTCTAAGACATAGCCACCTTAGCGATTGGACACATTCCACCATTGTTCAAAATACTAAAGGTGTAGTCACTTCACTAGGTCAGATAACTCGTATCTTGACATTAACCTCCATATTAACTTTGATTGGGAGTGAAAGTCATTAGGTGATGTGGAAACAACAAAACGTAATGAACAAGAGAACGAAGTATTGTCGTGCAATACAAAGTCCCCTATTAAAAGGCACCTAATTTTCTCTACTGCAGTATAAGATAATGAACTGATATCTGTCAAAGATGTATAAACAAAATTGTACTATAAATACAATGTGATAACAAAACACTTGGATTTCAATTTGCATATATAAAAACCTACATTTGTTTTCATATGGATTTTTGGCCGATTATAAAAAAGTTATCATATAAGTTATTTATAGTAACAACAAAGGGAAATTAATCCTAAAAAAATCTATATAATATAAGTCCACAAGAAACTCTTTACCAGGTAGAAACAGGTCAAAATACACCTAAACATTGGATGTAACATGCATGTTGTGCCACAGAAAAGGGGTTTTGATTTTTCTCTACGGCCAGTAATAAAAAAGTTACAATATAATCTATTTATAGTAAAACAAAGGGACGCAGTTCTAAAAACAATGGTGCCTCATGGTGTTGAACATTTGTGCTAAGTTACATCGGAATACCTCCATGCATGAAGGTGAAAAGCTCCGGACAAAGTTATTCTTGAATTTGACCTTTGGCCTCTAAGTATGACCTTGACCTTAGACCTAGGGACCTGGTTCTTGCGCATGACAATCCGTCTTATGATGGTGAACATTTTAGCAAAGTTAAATTAAAATCCCTCCATGCATAAAGAAGAAATGCTCCGGACAAAGTTATTCTTGTATCTGACCTTTGGTCTCTAAGTGTGACCTTGACCTTAGACCTTGGGCTCGGGTTTTGCGCATGACATATTGACTCATCCAGGGGAATATTTGTGCTAACTGATATTTAAATCCTGTTTTGCATGACAAAATTATAGACCGGACAGGAAAAATGTGTGACATTGACCTTTAAGCTAGGGTTCTGGGTGTTACGCAAGACACGGCGTCTCATCATGGAAAACTTTTATGCCAAGTAATATTGTAATTCCTTTGACCAATGACAGAGTTCTGGACCGGACAGGAAAAAGCACTATTGACCTTTGACCTCCAATTGTGACCTTGACCTTTGAGCTAGGGTTCCGGATTCTGCGCATGACACATTGTCTTATCATGGGAAACATTTGTGCCAAGTACTATTAAAATCCCTTTATGTATGTCAGGTCAGAGTTATGGACTGGACAGGAAAAATGCTCTGTTGACCTATGACCCCCAATTGTGACCTTGACCTATGAGCAAGTGGTCCGGGATTTGCGCATGACACGTCGTTCCATCATGGGAAATACTTGTGCCAAGTGATATCAAAATCCCTTATTGAATATCAGAGTTATGGACCGGACACGAAACAGTCCCTGTTCATGCCATGTTAACATTTGACTGCTAAGTGTGACCTTGACCTTTGAGCTAGGGGTCTGAAAGTTGTGCATGACACATCCTCTTATTATGTGGTACATTTGTGCCAAGTAGATTAAAATCCCGTCATGGATGGGAGAGTTATGGACTGGACAGGAATAAAACCCTGTTGACCTTTGACCTCCAATTGTGACCTTGACCTTTAAGCTAGGAGTCAGAGTTTTGCGCATGACACGTGGTCTCATCATGGGGAACATTTGTGCTAAGTAATATCAAAACCCCTATATATATGAGAGAGTTATGGAACGGACACGAAATTGTGGACTGACGGACGGACGAAAAGTGCATTCATATAGTCCCCGAAACTGGTTGAACCAGTAGGGGACTAAAACACATGATTAAGGAAAATAAAAGAGTAAAAATATATGAGCTGCACCATGAGAAACCCAACATAGTAGCTTTGCGACCAGCATGGATCCAGACCAGCCTGCGCAGCCGCGCAGTCTGGTCAGGATCCATGCTGTTTGCTTTCAAAGCCTATTGTAATTAAAGAAACCGTTAGCGAACAGCATGGATCCTGACCAGACTGCGCAGATGCCCAGGTTAGTCTGGATCCAGCGCTATGATGATTTTCTCGCGCGGCACATATTTCTTTTTAGGGGGTATAAGAGAGGGAAGGGTATAAATTCCAAATAAAATTCGAGATGCACAACTTCATTTTTTTACTAAGTCAAAGGCCATAACTCTATTCTGACTAAGTGAAATCCCAAACATAAGCCCAGGTGCACACCTTCATATAATATACAACAATTCTATTGAGTTTCATAACCCTAGGCTTAGTACTTAGGGAGATTATTTCATGATAAACACGTTCAGCGGCGCTTTACATATAGCAAACGCAGTTACACAGGGCGCGAAAATCATCCTCTACTATAGTACAGACACAGAGCGATCTGACCAGAGGGACAGAGTGAGATAAAGCCCCAGACAGAGTGAGATAAAGCCCCAGAACAGATAGAAAGAAATCATATTTAGATACAGATTTGTCCGGCTAACTTAGCCTAGCTCTTTGCAAATAGACAGTCCGGTTCTTTAACGTGTCCAGTGTATAGCACCGATACACGCGAATCCGTCTTTCCTGGGAAGAACCAGTACAGGCCTCTTAGAGATATTTTCGACACAAACTGTTAGGATCCTTTTATGCGTATTTTAGTCTAAGTTAAGTGCCATCACTCTTACTGAGAAAAATTCGAATCAAAACCCGAAGTGCACATTTTTGCATGTTGAATAATGTTCTTATAAGGTTGCATAACTCTGTGTTAAATGCTTCTTGGTATACATTTGACGAATCTTTCAGGCTTTTTAGGCTTTTTATACCAATTTTGAATGTCAAGGACAATAACTCTAAGTTAAATACTTTCTGAGATTTGCACAACATAGAAAGATCCCTAACTTCTACATTATGACTAAATAAATGATGAAAAGTCATTACAAAACTAATGTTATTAGGAGGTAAAAACAAGTGAAATTCTGTTGTTTAAGTGAAGGGGAGGATGACAACTAGCACAAGTAAAATACATTTACTAACCAAAATATTATAGCGGTTTCCATTTTAAAGTAAATAAATTGTCTTGTCCCATTTTCAGGAATGATACTAAATTTTGAATGAAATGCCAGTTTCCCATGCAGAAACTATTCCAATAATATCCTACAGACAATTTGAATTTCCAACCAATATCATAGAATAACAGAAAAGGTACATTTGCCGCTTCGCTCGCACCAAATATTGCACGCCCACATCCTGGGATCGATAAGTTAAATCATGTGAATTATGGTGTGATTCAAGATATTTGATGTAAAGAGCTGATAAATGCTTTGTACGTTGGTAATCTCTGCCCTTTTTATTACTTTAGATAGTGTTATCTTTTGTATTAGTCTAAGTACTGCACTATTAAAATGTTTTAATTGAATTACCGAAATATTACAGTGAAAATATCTGGTATTTTCATATAAAAATACATCACTGGAAAGTGACTGTAAAAAAGGAAATTTAGTCAAAACATGAAATAATCAGAAAAATTGTTTGTTTTATAGTCTGTTCTGTAGATGAAAATATGAGCCGCACCATGAGAAAACTAACATAGTGCATTTGCGACCAGCATGGATCCAGACCAGCCTGCGCATCCGCGCAGTCTGATCAGGATCCATGCGGTTCGCTTTCAAAGCCTATTGCAGTTAGAGCAACCGTTAGCGAACAGCATGGATCCTGACCAGACTGCGCGGATGCGCAGGCTGGTCTGGATCCATGCTGATCGCAAATGCACTATGTCGGTTTTCTCATGGTGCGGCTCAATTATCTTTCACTCATGAACACCATATCTTACATTTTCACTCGAGGCTATTCCACTTGTGAAAATATTGCACCTGGTGCTCACTATAGTGAAATATATTTCAGTCTTACACTGAAACAAACAAATATCCTCTAAATCTAATTTTCATCCGAATAATGATAATTTATGATAATAGACTTTGGAACAGGTGATATTTAAAGTCTAAATTTAAGTCATACCTTGAACAATTTAATACAGCCTGATATGAAAATGTTGATGTTTTCTTTTTCTACATTTGTTTCGTGCTATTTGCAGTAAAAGAGAGAACTGCTACAAAATTTTACAGCAATGGTGACGTGGATGAAATGACATAAAACCAAACAAAACAGATGGGATGTCTGGAGTTAGCCTTGATTTATCTTTTGAATTGTATCCAAATATTAATATATAAATATATTATCAAACTTCAGACACTAGCCTTCAAGGGTTAAATACACACTTTTCTTATTAGTCATGTTGTCAAGCCCAAGAACATGTGTTCATGCCACTCATAGATATAACACATATCAAACAAGTCTTGCTGTCTTCTAAAACATAATTATGACTGTCAAATCTTAACTTACCACAGTCTTTGAAGTCCACATTTTTTGTATATCCTAAAGCTAATACTGACAAAACGATCAAAACTCTCAATGCCATCGTTGTAAAATATAATGTTCGCTGCCCTGACTTGGCTTTAAAAATGGTGTGTGGTTAAGTTGTAGAATGGGGTTGTTAAAAATGTTTTGGCAAGGAATTTAAATTTTGTTTATTTGGATGGATGGAAGGATGGATGTCTGTATGTCTGTCTGGATGGATGGGTGGATAGATTCTGGATGGGTGCGTAGCAGATATAGCAGATATGCTTCTTACGATGGTTGCGCAAAACTTTTACTAAACTGCGATTGAAAAATATTTTATGTCGAAACAATTTTTTTCTGATTTAGTACGATTTTAATTAGATTTCATACATGATGCGTGGTTGTCGAAAATAACCGTTTCAGTTTATGAATTAACGCTGTAATGTTATCAAACGAATTGTACAACTACCACTGACAAACGATTTCAATATCAAAGTAATACTTCCGTTCCAAAAATTAAATATCACTTTTTGTCCATAGTCTATGCTATATGACCGATCTATATTCAACACATGTTAACTGGGATAATAATTCAAAAAAATTAAAAATATCAATATGAAAATTAATTTCTTATTTCTAATAATGATTCGGACCCTGGGCAATAGTTTTGCCAATTGACAAACAAGCCATTCAGTTAGTTTATAATTTGACTAGGATAGTCAATTATATATTTGAATTTGACTCTTGTTCATGATAGTATTTTCCGATTCAATGATGTGTTATGTTGGAAAGCTTAGACTGGAATAAATCACAAATATCTTATACTTTAAAAAAATATTTCCATACACATTTACATGAAAAATGAAAAATACGTTGCCCTTAGATAATGTGACTATTATTGTTATTGAACAGCGGAAAATTGAAGATTCTAAATCTTGTGTTCATGCATGTGTCCGCACACATTTAACTTAAAGCCCCGAACGCACTTTAAAATCTTGTCGAATAACGAATACATTGTGTTATCGGTTATATTAAATGGAAGAGGTTACACAAATATGCATCCTTATTAGTCCAAGGCAACGGGTTTTCAGTTTTCTGATGATTTTGCTCTCCACATCAATTTACAAACAACTTTTATCAAACAGAAATAGAATACAATCTTGTATTGTCTAATAAAAAATCTTTAATAAAATGTTACTTGTTTGGTGTATTCGTCTAACAGTTCATATGGATATGTAATAACATTTAAACATTTGAAAAACAAATCTATTTTACATTTGCAAATAATGACATTTTGCACACAAAAAAATAATCAAAATTCGATATAATTTCAAGAATATTTACATTTGGTCCTAAAGGAGAACATTTTGAACTTCCCTCATTATCAGTAGGATCATTTACTATCGCATCATGGTCATACGAGTGTACATTTGGTGTCAAAGTATCAGCCGTTATCAATTACAGATGAGATTAATATACTTAAAGATATTTTGAAAGATCGTACATGTACTACAAATTGTTTCAAGAAGACAAACGCTACTCGCAAAACTAGTAGCACGCATTCAAGATTTATCTCCCTGACATTACTACTATAGATGTTTGAAAGGATAAATTACGAAAGGTGAATTGTTTTTTTTTTCCCAACATACAGCAATAAAACTAATTAAAATTTTAATAAAAAAAACCGTTAACAAAAGAAAAGAACAATTACAAAACAACAGCTATTTCGACATAAAATAAACATATGCGTGCGTGCATGCGCGCGATCATGCACATGTGTGCGTGCGTGCGTGTGTGTTTAAAATGCTGTACACTAACACATGTATATGTAAACACAGTATGAATATGTAATGCCACCCAAAACCGAAGTAGTCTGTTACTGGCTATAACGTTTAATTATGATTGCACGCTCCTCATTAGACTAGCAACTAGACTAATAATGAACATATTTCTACATTTTTCCCTTCTTTTGTCTAATTCCATTTCATAGAGACAAAAACCAGTCTATTTTAGAGATTTTCACAGAGGAATGATTTTTTTATGATATTGGACATAAGTTATTGACTGGCTCAGTTCACTACATTCAATCATAAAAGTATATCATAGCCTATGAGCTAGTCTAGCTCTTCATAAACATATAGCCAAGATGATAATTTTCCTTATTAAATCACTATCTAATGATAACACGTGTCAGTAAAAGATAACCACAGTATATCTTTAATTTAGGAGAGGATTCTTCTATATCAATAATTTAATCAATTGAAACAGAAGTTCATTCTTCTCATAGTTTATTGTCTTATATACCACGGCTCAGATGCGTATAGAAATTTGTTAGCCATCCACGCATCTCTGAATGCACTTAGCAGGTCTATGATTGGCATTGTTGTAGAATATTTATCCTTTCATGTTACCGATATTTTGCTTGAAATGACCCTTTCGATTTTTCCTTAGTAATGACACTGTTCTTCAACAACATGTACACTGTAAAAAAATACCGTAAAATTTAATGGGTTTTACGGTTAAATAGTAACGGGTACAGACCGTAGTATATGATTACGGTATAAGACCGTTGGAACGGCGTGTACTCTGGGATAGCGCCATTATTGATTCGACTTTCAAACAGTTTAAAAAATGCACGTATGAATGGAAGAAACTATTTTAAGACACACATACTAGTGCATCTGTCTGGATTTTGATTGTCTAAAACAGTTCCGTTCAATGTTTACATCGAAAAATGCAGTATTTGTATGAGTAATGCAGATAAATGTGGACTCTGATTCGTTCCAACTATATTCGTAACCATGTTGAAGGTCGGCTAGACGTGGCTACTGTGAAAGAAAACAAATGTAGTACTTGCTCATGGGTGCAGAGTGTGTGCGTTAATAAGCTGGAGGCAGCTTTGAAGAATTGTACTCTCAATAAAACAAAACAAAAACAAAAAAAAACAGCAACAACAACAACAAACAGACAACAAAGTTTGTGAGTTCAAAAGTATGTTCACATCAACTTTTAATGTAATGATAAATTAAAGCAATATTCAGTTTGACCGTCACAATATAAAAGAAAACTGTCGGATTAGTTCGACTAATTTACACAAAGAGTAAATGTTGGGATTCATAGATTGGTTGTTAAGCCACCTGAAATTCTTCAGTTGAAGTTCAACCATGACTGATCTTAAAAAGCATTGTTGTCAGTATCAGTACATATGCTCTAAGAGTAGAGGATATGAAAGGGGAATGATGGTGGTTCTGTCGATGAGGGCGTCGTTTCTTATAAATGTCTTCAGTATTGGTGATATCAGTATGTTATAAGTTGAAAACTACCATGAATGGTCAGACACAAGTGTAAATTTTAATATTGCATGTTGTGAAATTTGTCGCTGGACAGGTTAACAGATTTCATATATTTTTAAGTTGAAAAACCGCAGAAGTGTATAGAGATATGTTCATATCAGGTGATCTGACTCCATTGAAAATGAAGTTTCAATGAGCCCACAATGTGTGACAAGGGGATATATATACAAAGGTGTATACCAGGGATGGTATCATTCAGTGCACGTATAAAATGAAAAAGTTGTTGTCCTCTCTTTTGAGGATGTTAAATGTTGAAGTTTACTTGGAAGCTGTTGATTAGAGAAGACACCAACTTGTGACCAAGTGTGAGCTCACTCACCAACATGGCCAAGAAAACATTTAATTTGTTTGAATCGTTGCAACACTTCTTTTCGTTTTGAAGTTGAAACTAGTTCTATTTATTCTGGTTGTGAAAAATGTGAGATTAATTTGCACAAATCTAGTCAAAGAAAGACTTATTTATTGACTTAAGAACTCTTGTTATACCTATTCTATACAAACCATTTAAATCAATAGTATATTATATACATGTAGTTCCTTTGCAACATAAGGTCATTTCGGAGAAAAAGTGATATTAATTTATGTAGAACTAGTCAAAGGAAGACTGATTGTATGAAGTACACTTATTATACTCATTCTCTTCAAAATATTCATAGTTTGTCTCTGTGCATTATTTTTTGATAACCCACAGAAGCTAGTAACATTTCACATGATCATGTATATTGGTCATTATCTGATGACAGACTTGTCTACTTTGTATTTGATAATTTCTTTTGTTAAGGTATACAAGACCTGAATTGTTAAAACATTAAATTTAGCAAGTTTATGCATATTAACAGTACTATACATTAGGTTAGAATTAATACACACTGCAAACATGTATAGCTAAAGACAGTATAAATTTGTACTACCATTAAAATTTGAAGTATATGATTGTAGTTCTACATGTACATATACTATAAAATTAATAAATATATATTAGGTTAAGTTATATACTTGATTGTAATCTTCTACATCTGAGCTTAATATCTAAAGTGAAAGATAGCTATCTTTTTTAATGTCTGAAGCCCATTGTGTGGTAACCCCATTAAATATGATTGGATATTTTAATGTTTGTTGGAAAATGACAAAACTACATAATCTAGATTTTGCTAAGTTTGTTAAAAGTTAGGATGATCTTGTTCCATTTCTACTTAACACGTGTACAATTTACTACAAAGCTACATCGTTTAATCTGTATATAATTTAATAAGTTATAAGTAAGACATGATACAAGTGTAAATGTCGGGTTGAATTTTTAAGCTCTAGCTCTATTTTCAAAGTTCATTTCATTTGGAACAACATGTAACAGGTTATCATCTAAAATTTATTCCCTTTGTGAATTGTGTCACTAATACTTTTGAATGGAATACCTTCCTTTATTGAGTGTTGTAAAAGAAAAAATACCTTTAGAAGCTTTCATTTGATATATGAAATTCTAACACGATCCGATTAATTTTCCTATTAAAAAAAAGGGCTGAAAAAAGTGATTTATTAATTCATTATACAAAAAATTCACTGTTCTGATGTCACAATCATTACATCATGGCGTCAAATGGCATAGCGGTGCACTAGAAAAGAAACCATCTGAACTCCAAACAATGATTTATTCTACGCCAAATCACTAAATGAGATATATTTTTTCTTAATTATACATTTTTTAGAATTCTATTTTCTAAATTAATGGCGTTAACAAAAGGTGTATAGATATAACCCCACTAGAAACTCACTAGAATTTTAATTACCGGTACTTTCAACCCGTATCATGCTGGACACAATTAATTCAGCGACCAGTGTAGAACATGACCAGCCTGTACATGTGTGCAGTCTGATCATGATATACAGTGTTTGTAATCAGTCTGTTAATGGTAGTGTCCAAATTGAAAGATAGACAAGTTCATTATGGAAATTTAGCAGGGTAAGGTTTAAAAGAGTTTAGAAAAATAATATACATGTATGTTTAACAGTTTTATTGCTTGAGCATATCAAATTACCAAGAAAAGTCTGAAAAACAGGCAAGATTTAATGATGTAAGAATCATATTTGTATGTCAAGTCTTTTATTATAATTTCTTGTTAAATTTATATTCTTTTGTGAAGAACTTGCTATGCTTGCCTCTGTAACATGTACCATAAATATGGTATGAACAGTCAGGGTTGTAACTGCTTCAAGTTGTAATATGGCAGTTCATAACCCATTTGAGTTATTGCTTAATATACTTTCATAACTTGTTTTAGTTATCATAAAACCTGTGTTTAGCTAATTCCTCATTTTGAATGAGACTAATGCAATTATTTCCTGAATCCTTGAATTTTTATCTTTCCAGCCATGCAGTAAATTTTTTTACACAAGGATGATAAAGGTTTATAAAAGTTTTAAAGCTATAAAACTCTTAACATCCCTTTTATGCTTATCAGGTCATGATCAGACTAAAAGAGAATTTGATTAACCACAGTTTGCTACTAATTTTACTTTAAAGGTCACTTTGTGAATACAGCAAGAAGACTTTTTGAATAACTTACCTGAGTTAACCATATATTTATATGACTAATACAGGTTATAAAAGGCTTGAAAGTACTGAAATACTGTAGGTTACATAACTTAAAACAGTTACACCCCTGACTGATGAATACTTGTTAAAACACATGATATTTCAATTGTATGTTTAATAGAGAAATTATAAGAAAGAGTTGTAAATTTACATGTACATTGTACTTTGTTACTGACCTGAAACATTGAGTGTGGAGAATTTTAACATTATTGATCAGTTTCAGTTGAAATTTTACACACCAAATTGTATAATCAGTTATGAGCCTAAAGTGTAATTATAGGTACATAGATTTGTATCAAGAAATCTGCAAGAGTTCTGCAGCAGAAATATTGCACGACTTTAGGAGCGCCATATTATCCTGTGAAAAGGGGCCTCCGTGGCCAAGTGGTTAAGGTCACTGACTTCAAATCACTTGCCCCTCATCGATGTGGGTTCGAGCCTCACTCGGGACGTTGGATTCTTCATGTGAGGAAGCCATCCAGCTGGCTTACGGAAGGTCGGTGGTTTTACCCAGGTGCCCGCTCGTGATAAAATAATGCACAGAGGGGTACCTGGGGTCTTCCTCCACCATTAAAAGCTGGAAAGTCACCATATGACCTATCATGTGTCGGTGCGACGTTAAATCGAACAAAACAAAATATCCTGTGAAAAAATGGGGGCAGGTTTCTTGATGTAAATCTAATAATCTTTTTATTACATCCATGTCTACACTTAAATAACTGTATAAATGAGTCGTATTTGTTATTAAGCCTGAGTGAGATTGAAAATTATTCTGGCAACAGAACTGTTTAAATGCGACGGCATGCACGAAATTTACATCACAAGTTACGTCAGATATCCAATATAAAATTTGAGCGTCAATATGGGAAAAAAACATTGATGTTTCAGGTTCCAGTGATAATAGTTTTTAGCTCTCGACTATTCAAAGAATAAGTAGAGCTATCCTACTCACCACGGCGTCTGCGTCAGCGTCACACCTTGGTTAAGTTTTTCTTATCAGTCCACATTTTGACAAAGTCTTTTGAGATAAAGCTTTGAGACTTTCAGCACTTGTTAGTCACCACCATGTCCAGTTATAGACAAGAGCACATAACTTCATCAAGAATTTTGGCTGAATTATGGCCCCTTTTGCCTTAGAAATCATGGTTAAATTTTTCATACCAGTTCATATTTTGACAAAGTCTTTTAAGATAAAGCTTTGAAACTATCAACACTTGTTTACTATCACCATGTCCAGTTATAGGCAGAGTACATAACTCCATCAAGGATTTTGGCTGAATTATGGCCCCTTTTGACTTAGAAATCTTGGCTAAGTATTTCGTACCAGTCCACATTTTGTCAAGTCTTTTAAAATAATGCGTTGAAACTTTCAACACTTGTTTACCATCACCATGTCCAGTAAAAGGCCAGGAGTACATAACTCCATCAAGGATTTTTCCTGAATATGGCCCCTTTTGACTTAGAAATCTTGGTTAAGTTTTTCGTACCAGTTTATATTTTGTGTTAAGTGTTTTACATATGGCTTTGAAACTTTTATCACTTGGGCAGTATAATAGTCTCTATCTGTAGGCAAGAATACATAACTCTGTCATCTACTTTGGTTAAATTATGGCCATTTCTGCACTTTTAAATTGGTTCAGTTTTTCATACACATTGCCATTTAGTGCAAGACTTATCAAAATCCACAAATACAGGAACATTGTTTGTTTATTAATCCTCCGCCGTGGCGGAGGGATTATAGGAATGGTCTGCGTCCATCCTTCCGTCTGTCTTTCCGTCCGTAACAAAATCGTGTCCGGTCCATATCTGCTAAACCCCTTGAAGGATTTTCATGAGACTTGGGTCAAATGATCACCTCATCAGGACGATGTGCAGAACCCATGAGTCAGCCTTGTCGGTTAAAGGTCAAGGTCACAACTCAAGGTCAAAGGTTTGAGCCTGCCATTTTGTGTCCGCTCTATATCTCCTAAACCCCATGAAGGAATTTTATAAAACTTGGGTCAAATTATCACCTCATCAAGACGATGTGCAGAACCCATGAGTCAGCCATGCCGGCTCAAGGTCAAGGTCTTCCATTTGGTGTCCACTCTGTATCTCCTTAACCCCTTGAAGGATTTTCATCAAACTTGAGTCAAATGATCACCTCATCAAGAACTCATGAGTCAGCCATGTCAACTCAAGGTCAAGGTCACAACTGAAGGTCAAAGGTTTCAGCTCTGTATCTCCTAAACCCCTTGAAGGATTTTCATGAAACTTTGGTCAAATGATCACCTCATCAAGACGTTGTGCAGAATTCATGAGTCAGCCATGTCAGTTCAAGGTCACGGTCACAGCTAAAATCAAAGGTTTACCCTTAAACTATCCATAGCAGTGGCGGGGGATTTAGCTGTCGTTTAGACTGCCTTGTTCTATTTGTTTTCTTTTGTCTGAAAATTCTTGGTAATATTTTGACCTCTCTTTCAATCAATTCTTTGAATAATGGAGCGCGCTGTCATACGACAGCTCTTGTTTTATATAATTATGTAGTTTAAAAGCAAACTTTTTAACTTCTAGTGTAAATTACTAAATAGAAAAATTGAAATAAAAAACTTTTGTATATAAGTCTATGCATTCCCTGTTATTGGTTCTAAATATCAGTCGATTTGTTGTAATACTTGTATCAGGAGATGGCGGTGGACATTTCGTGTTCTACTATGAGCTCTTGTTCTATTGGCTTTGAGAAACTAGAATTCATGATGAGTTTGTTGAAATATTGTTCAGAATTTGAAATTTCATGTTCAGACTTTGAGTTCAAATGCTGGAATTACTGTTACAGTGTTTTAATGCCCCCGAAGGTGGGCATATTAAAATCGCACTGTCCGTCCATGCGTGCGCCTGGTAAATTCTTGTCCGGAACTGTAACTCTTCCATCCATAAAGGGATTTCGAAATAACTTGGCATAAATGTTCACCATAATGAGAACAAAGTGTCCTGCGCAAAACCCAGACCCCTAGCTTCAAGGTCAAGGTCACACTTAGAGGTCAAATGTTAACATGGTCTGTTTCATGTCTGGTTCATAACTCTGCCATCCATGAAGAGATTTTGAAAGAACTTGGCATAAATGTTTACCATAATGAGACGACATGTCATGCGCAAGACCGAGACCCCTAGCTTCAAGGTCAAGGTCACACTTACAAGTCAAAGGTTAACAGGGTATGTTTCGTGTCCGGTCCATAACTCTGCCATTTATTAAGGAATTTTGAAGTTACTTGGCATAAATGTTCACCATACCGAGACAACATGTCGTGAGCAAGACACAGACCCCTACCTCCAAGGTCAAGGTCACACTTAGAGGTTATAGGTTACATGATCTGTTTCTTGTTCGGTCCATAACTCTGCCATTGACCTAGGGATTTTGAAATTACTTGGCATAAATGTTCCCTATAGAGATGAGGTGCCATGTGCAAGACGCAGACCCTAGCTCCAAGGTCAAGGTTACACTTGGAAGTCAAAGGTGTTTCTTGTCTGGTCCATAACTCTGCCATTTATCAAGGGATTTGAAAATAATCTGACACAAATGTAAACCATATTGAGAAGATGTGTCACATTTTTGACCGAGGTCTCTTAGGTCAAGGTCACAAAATGATATGTGATTTTTTGTGAATACAACTGTGGCATTCTTAGGCCTACTTTGGGAGCATTTGTCACCAATAGTGACAGCTCTAGTTAAGACTGACATTGTTTCTGGACAGAACTTTAATATTTTGCCGTATGATTTTAGGTATCATATTCTTGTGACCAAATTTGGTATGTTCTTAAGATGTATGTATCTAACTAAGTATATGTTGAAGTAAATATTTTTTTATTATTCTAACTAAATAAAACATCAAATTTTATGTTCCAACATAGCAATATACATGTATGTTCTTTTTTCTTTGATTATTGTATTTGTTATTATGTCATATGCTCTAAATGAGCAGTGGCTTTGAAATAAAAATCTTGAAGTCTTAAAAAAATCTTGAAATTGATTATTTTATTATGTCTAAGTAATATGTTCATTAAACTCTTGTCTGCCAACCATTTTTTCACTGACTTCAGCATGTTTTGTCTAGTTAGCTTGACTATTCAAAGTATAGAGAGCTATCCTACTCGACCTGGCGTTGGCATTCTTTTGCATCCGCACTTTGTGTTAAAGTTTTGATGCACTTTTACTTTATCTCTGTAATTACTTGATGGATTTGTTTCAAACTTAAAATAGTTATTCCTCATCATTCCCCTTTTTAAATAGAATTTCAGGTTAACTTTTGATGCACTTTATTCTATCTCATTTATTACTAAATGGATTTGATTTAAACTTAAAATAGTTGTTTTACCTTATAACCCACATCATAAAACACAAGGTCCATTACTCTGATATCAATGTTTCATGAATTGTGCCCTATTTTACTTAGAATTTCAGGATAGAGTTTTCATACACTTTCACTCATATCTCAGTAAATAGATTTGATTAAAACTGTAAATAGTTATTCAACATCACTCACGGCATTTACAAAAGTGACATAACTCTTGCACAAATAGTTCGTGAATTATCCCCCTTTTTACTTAGAATTTCAGGTTAAAGTTTTGAAGCACTTTCACTCTGTCTCAGTTATTACCTAATGGATTTGATTCAGACTTGAAATATTTTTATTCCACCTTATCATCTACAAAGTCCATAACTCTGGTACCAATATTTCATGAATATTGTCCCCTTTTAGTTAGACATTTAGGTTAATTTTGATGCATTTTCACTATATCTCAATTACTGCGGGAACCGTTATTTTATATTTTTACGGGCAAAGTCCCGGCAGCTGGTTTCCAGGACAGGACCGTATCCTGACGGGGAGACTGTAATTTTTGGGTACCGTAGTAACTACTACAGTATTGCCCGTTATTTATGATTTATGATTTTTACGGGCAAAGTCCCGGCAGCTGGTTTCCAGGACAAGACCGTATATTTACGGGGAGACTGTAACTTCTGGGTACCGTAGTAACTACAGTATTGCCCGTTATTAATACTGTTACAGTCGACCCGTACAGTTACGGAACTGTCCTGGAAACCAGCTGCCGGGACTTTTCCCGTAATATTTTACGGTATTTTTTTACAGTGTAGGTTACAGATACTTGAAAATGTTTCAGTTATAATTTGCACACACTGTTCTTTGTTTCATCCTACTTATATTGATTAAAAAAGGACAATATTTTAGTGTTTTATGTCTTACAAGCAGTTGTTGTTGTTGTTGTTGTTTTGTTGTTTTGTGCGTGTGTGTGGGGGGGGGGGGGGGTTTTTTCGTTTTGTTTTGTAGTGTTGGTGTCTGCAGTTTTATTAAACATTCTTCTACAATTTTCTTTTACAAGGCAACTACAGTTACAATTTCCATGTCTATAACACGTGAAACATTTATATATCTAAGACGGTAAATATTTATGTCTAGATCTGTGGAGCTCAAGAGGCTCTCCTTAGAAATATCATCATTATGTTTAGTTTTATTGCAAATGTGGAGAATACGCTAAAAGATACGTCAAAATAAATCACATGGTAAACTTGCTACAATTTCAATATAATTAAATCTGACCGATAACAAGACTGATAAAATGGAGATCAAGATTATCAAAATCCTTCAAAATCGTCATAAAACATTCAGTCTACATGCAGAGTTAGTTTCACTAACCCTTGATCTCTGCCGTCTATCTCTCTGCATTCCAAATCAAGGTAATTCTCATATGAAAACATATGCACATTTTCATTAAATAACGACAGTGTATACGTCAAGTCGACATATTATCTGGCACCATACAGTCGCCGAGAAAAAAAAGATGAACTATTTTATATAATAGACGTTTCAGAATCGAAATACTTTCAGATCGATGTTACACTTAATTCCCTCACTAAGCTAAGGGACGGACGTATTACCTCCCGCATGTGTGTGCTATTAATTAAAACACGGTTACGCGTTGACGTCACGTCGGCCTACTTGGTGTCATACTGCGCCATGATATAGTGTTTCCTTATTTCATCTACTTCTTTACATATAAGACATATTAAAATCCAATTAAAATATAGGCGGACAAAGTTTTAATAGATCTCAAAACTCCGAACCAGTTAAACGCCGCGAGCTACGCCCTCGTAATATTTTTCAGCAGTATAACCTTTTCGTATTATTTAGATACATTAAAACATGATTCTTCTCTATATCTTTTCATTTATTTTGTCTCAGAGACAGCATAATGCTTAAAAGTTATGTTATCACCACGAATATGAAACCTAAACTATGCGCAAGAAAGCATAGAAATATTACATGCGCTTGAAAAAAATTGTCTCCCTTCAAACATTTAAATAATGTTTCATAGACAATAAAATACCCCATAAGTTCATATTTCTTAAGTATACGTTTGATATGAATCTAAACGCACTGTCGACTGGATACATTGTGAGAGAAAGCCACACGAAAACACGCACATGGTTTAAATGATGAGCTCGTCAGTAAAAGAGACTTAACCCTTACCCTGCTAAATTTCTATAATGAACTTGTCCATCTTTCAATTTGGACAGTACCATTAACTGTTAAAAGGGGTACTTACCTAAAAGATACTGACTGAATGGCGAACAATGCAGATCTTGATCAGATTGCACGGACAAGATCTACACTGGTCTCAAAGGCAGAATCAGTCGTGTCCAGCTAAATTGTTTTTCATGGAGTAGATCTATGATGTTGTTGTACCATTTTATTCAGTTGATTAAAGACACCTGGAGGCTGACATTGATTCTTAAAGATTCTTTCGATTTATAATTGCAAAGTGATTTTTATTGTATCAATTAATGATAACGTTCTCCATCCTATAATTTGATACAATTTGACATATTTCGGCTGTTGTTACAACGTAAATGTATCAAAACTCACTATATGTACTAACGTATACAGGTGCTCAGGACAGCGGTATAGGGACATAACGGATATCTTGTTTTATTTTCTAAGTATTCGGTATGTACTGAAAAAAACTGTTTAAACAGTAAAGTAAAATGAACAAAACTCAGTAGTTGACTTATGCAGTCTTTTATTTTTGAAAAATAGCTAGCATGCATTGAACATGTGTGTGCTATCAGAACAAGAACAGAACCTCTGTAATATATGTCTGCATCCTCCAGTTACAACAAAGAATACAATTTAATTAAAAATGACGTTCAGTCACTTAGCGTCTGGATACTAGTTTTCTTTCTATTGAACAGCGGCTCTAAACCCTTCTCTCTCTCCCCCCCCCCCCCCCCCAAAAAAAAACACACACACAACACACAAAACATGAAATAACCTATAACACTGTGCTATATTTTGTTTGCAGATATGACTGTAATTCTAGTGCAGTATGTACGGACCTGCTTTTCTTTTAAGGTATTTTTTTTTCTGAACATAACATCACAGAGCCATTAAACATTCAAAATCTCAGATTCATAGCAATCTTATTTTATTACAGTTGTACTCGAAGATACTAAGAATAGTAGACATGTTGTCAAACTAAGTCTGCTGTTATTTTACTTTGATGTGTTACAAAGATATTCTTGCCATATTTTACCTTGATTTTTGGAGGAATATGTAGAACTATTGCACTCGCCTGTGTCCGTACACGATTTGGCTAAGGTTTTTTATGTAAGCTGCTATCTTAGTAATGTAGCTATTTTGAAACTTCACACACGTGTTCATTGGAATGATCTGATATGCTATACAGGTTCAGTAACTATATTTTGCATAATTATGCCCCTTTTTTCCCTTAGCAACTTTTGGTTAAGTTGTGGTATATAAGCTGGAATCTCTGCAGCCACCAAAGGCAATGGATGGAAACTGCACACACTGATTCACTATGATTCACCACGATCTGGCCTTCAATACACAGAATCCATAGCTCTAGTTTGCTTACCCTTTAAGTAATGTCCTTTTCTTCGACTAAACATTTTTTTTTCTTTCATGTAAGTTAGTATCTAGGTACACGCTAGTAGAAATGGATTGAAACTTCACATGTACTTTATAGGTTTCATCACTATATTTAGCTTTCTCACAAAATTATGTCCCTTTTCAACTTCGGTATGCTTTAGTGACATTGCTTTTGGATAGTTGACCTTTGTTATCCTTTGACAGCTCGTGTTATTATTTCTGGTCCTTTTGGATCGTTGATTCCATTTAGTGTTAACGTATTCCAGTTCCGCTTAATCAGGTGCTGGTGGTTTCAAGTGGCGAGGTATGCTAGCTAGGGCGTGAGGAGTATTGCTTTTTATAATCTCTAGTAAAAGATCTATTCTAACCTAGTCTAATATAAATGTTTTGTTCTATTCTCTTTTTGAAATTTTGTTCCGTGTACATTTATAATTGAACAAGTTCTCTGTTTTTCCCAATGACCGTGAATGTGATAAGTTGAATATTAGATTAGAGTTTTCTGAAGTATTGATCCCCTTGAAGAAAAACAGTCTGATGCTTGTTTCAACTCCTTTAATATAGTTACCTATTAAATCTACACTAACTTGATTTCATTCTCGGCTCTGTGATGAACAATCAGGACAAGTTGTTGAAGATGTTGGACAGAGAATATTAGAATGCTTGGGAAAGAAATGAGACAATATGATGAAATTTCAGTTTTAGCTGCTTCAATTATAGTGTCACATAATCCATAAGTAAATCATTAATGAATTTTAATTAAGATATATCAGAGAAAATACACAAGATGGCTGCCGGGACAATCTGCATGATTAATTTTGTCAAATATCTGTTTGAAATGTTATTAATTGAAAAATGAAACGATTTTGTTCTTCGACCGCTCTCAGATTATGGGCAAATATTAATAAGTTATCAGTTTGTGTTTTTTTCCATTACCTGTTTTTCTGTCATTATTTTGTCTTTTCATGGAAATAGCGGATGTCAAATGTGGATAAAAAATGTACTTAAAATGTCATTTATCATGATTTTACCTCGCAGAAAATAAGATATCAACACAAAACGACAGGATTAGCTCTCACGTATTTAGCAAGTGTAACATTTCGACAGGGCGTATGATGAAATCTTGTTTCCTTTCTCAAATAAAAGGAGATAGCTCGATGATTAATCATAAAATATCTGTTTGCATCTTAGGAAAACCTTATTTTGTTGTCATAAACACATTATTGAATGCTGTGAAACCTTTCAGAAATCAGACCGCGTTTTATTGGAGAAAGATAAGAGAAAAATAAACGAAAAATGGTCGTTGAGTATGGAAGATCTTTGGGAACATTCTAAAACAGGATAAGTACTGCGCGACGGTCAATTTGTCAGGCATGATGTGTCACAGAGGTGGATATGACTTAAGTCCAATTAAATCCAGTATTTTGCTGATACGTTTCAGTATCGGAAAGAAAAACAGCAGAAGAAAAACGAATTCATATTTTTTTGTTGATCTTTTTTTTTCTTCATGGTTATTTTTTCTTAGAGTCCAAAATTATATAGAAAGGTAATGTTTGAAAGTTCGAAAGCGTAAGAATAATTTCGAATCAATAAATTCCCCTGAATTTCTGTTTATGTCAAGGCTAGAATCGATACCATTTAATCCGTGACTTTATTCAGCAATTATTCTGCTTGTAGTAATCAAGTGTGTTTGTTTTTTGTTGTTTTTTGTTTTTTGTTTTTTCTCTCTCTGATATCAATCAACAGAAGATCTATTCACTATAGAATATAGAATCATATGGAACAATGTTGACTGTAACTGACACTTTATATGTAAGATATATAAAGTTGTTTGATTTATCCATTTTGGGGACTTTTCCTATCATAAAACTTTTTAAAAGATTTTTACTTGCGATTCCAGCACCATTTGTTGTTGAAAAAATATTTAGATACTCTTAGTTTGCATAAAACGTATACGAAAATAAAGTTTTTGTTAAAAAAAATGAAAGTCTATGGGCCAAAATAGCACATGAACTTTCGTATGAAAACTGACAAAATATTTCTTAATCGGGTCAAACCAATTTGATTGTATGAAAAAAAATATTGAAATATTCTTTGATGTAAGCGCGACAAGTATTTTCGTACAAAAATACGTTTTATTATGCTGGTTTTATTGTACATGTTTATTCGGAAAATGAAACCAAAAACATACAAGAAGCAGCAAATGCCACTTCTATGGATATAGTAATTCTTGCAAAAATACCAAATATAGAGCGAAACAATTAACATGCATGGGATCCGTGATAGGGAATTGACTTTTTAACACCTGTATTTGATGTAACCGGAAACTGATTGGACAACCCTGTCATCAATCATATTATTGTTAAAAAAGACAAAATCAAACACATCTATCATGTTAGAATTCAGGAACTCTTGATTGATTACGTTAATTTGCGCGTCCGAAATCACAGAATGCTCGAGGAATAACAAACTAGCCGCCGTTGTGAACAGTTTTATGTTAGATTTTGAAATAACGTTAAAACTGCAATTACTTTTCAGATTGGTGGCACAATATGTTCGTATCCTTCAAGTTCTCCTTATACTTGCCTGTACATCATAATCAAAAATTGTTAAATTGTTTAATCTGTGTCAAAATAAGGTTTAGCTTGTTATAGTTCGGTCAGGGTCAGTATATGGTCATGCTTGGTATATTTCAACCTTTTCCCGTTTTTATTTTATTGTTATGTGCTACTTTTGAGATGTTATTTTACCCTTTGTTTTTCTACAAATTCTCAACCATCAACGAACACAAGCAAGGTGGCTTGGTCCATTTTTACAATATATGCACAGTCGAAGCGCAATAGTATGTGATAACTCCATCTATAAAATAGTAATGTTTTTTATTAATTTTACAAATCTATAGGAAGCTATATCTAAATACAAGTATATAAGTTAATACTTAGACCTTATTTTGTAATAATTCTGTACATCATTAATTATACAATAAAGATAAGGTTGCATGGAATTTTACCATATTTTATAATTTTTTGGTGCATTGTATTTACTTCACTTTCTTCGTTTTATGTGAGTTTGTGTAATACTTTACCAGTACTACTATAATTTTTGAAACTGTATACGGCTTGATATGGTAATTAGGAGATTTATGTTACCAAACGAAAGTAAACGCAAATTCATATTTGTTGTCATTGAGATCCCCAAAGTACTATGTACACGTAAATATGCTGAACGTACCACTTCATGTTTTTGTGGAAAAGAAGAACATGTGTCAAACATTGTGTTATGTTTACTAGTCTTTGTTTCCAGCCACAGTTTAGGAGTTATATGTAACTGCACTAAATGCGCTAACAATTACATACAAAATAAATAAATATGACTAGATTTAAAGATAAAAAGATTTTAAAAAAATAATTTCTGAAATAAGGGACATCCTACATAATAGTGTCCAAGTTAAGATTGTCCGCAATATTCAAATGTCATATGGTTTGTGAAATACTGTACACATGATATTGTTCAAAACAATTGGCGGCCCTAGAGAATCTTCAGAGATGAACTAGATGTATGTTAGAGCACCTGGCCCAGTTGCAGATCCCGCACGTTCTTACGCTTGTTTGTTGCAGTCCAAGATAGGAATCTTTACGGCTTCCAAAGGTTTCAAACTAAAAATACAAAATTGAAGTTTCAAGTTTTACTGCTACATGAATATCTTTTAACCAGATGCTTTCGTAATGATGTTAGACAATTAAAACGTGCATGCATTGAGGATAACCCTCCAACAATATCACCTGTGTGCACAATTATCTATATGGAGCAGAGTACAAAATTATCGAGGTATAAAAATAAAATACGTATAAATTTGAACATAAATGTTTTACTGTAGTAGCAGATAGCACGATTTTTGGGCCACCGTGATTGCTAAATTTTAAGGATCTATTTCATAACACATCAACTTACATATGCTGAAATAACATCAGACGAAAAGGAACTCGTTACATTGTTTTATTTCTTTCTTTTTTTAAAAAAAAAATACGTTTAAATCATTTATGTCATCGAAAAAAAGCTAATGTTGGTATTTTCAATCACAGAAGTCTTGTTCATCCTTCAATAAGCCATACATGGAATGTCAAATAACAATGTCCAAGAATAGTTTATTTAATTTCAATCTGTATTAACCTATAGGTAGATAATTTACAATGAATCGTGTTTTCTGTACTTTGGTCCTAAAAGTGTTTCTCTTTTTATTACAGTATCAATATTTTTTAATCACAAATGTTGTGTTTCAGACATTACAAATAAAAGTGTGGCGAACTGTTAAATTTATTTTGTAATAATTGAAAATGATTTACCACATTTCTCAATAAAGATAATTAGAATTGCATAATCACATTACCATAGGAATTTTCTACAAATAATAATTTATCAGGGTGTATTCGGGTTTGCCGTGATGTGCTGGTTCATTTTAATAGAGGTCGTATTTGACCTAGAGAAGGAAAAATGCTGGAGCATACATACTCAACATTTGATTTTGTCTTTGGCGAAATGCTGTTGAGTCCTCCGTCAGAATCGTTATTGACTTCAGCAATGTCAGCGATCATTTTCAGTATAAATCACAATCAGTCCTAAAATTCGTGGCGTTTGTTTTATTGTCAGACAATGATATCTGCAATTATGAATATTTAATAAAGCTTTGTTAAGATACAATTTGAGAAAACCCGAAAATACCCGCGAGAGTCCGCCATGTTTTTCTAACGAACCACAGCGCCACCTTTACATGTTTGCTTCCAATCTAGGTTCACTAAATTTGACACCTCGGAAACCACCAGCGACCGATTAATTTTTGGTTCACATTCCCTGAAATATCTGGTTCCATGCATTTTGCAAATGATAAATTACTGGACAGAAATAAGATTTTTCTGCAGGCATATGGTCGCTAAATTTGATCGACGATACAACAAAGGAAATTAACATGTTTTTGTCTCTAATCATGTGTTTTAGGAGAATTAGAATAATTCATATTTGATGTTTAAAAGGTTTATTGTAGGATATGATTAAGCTTTGACAAATTTGAAAGACGTTTGCTTTTCATGGTTTTAATTGTTTCAGTTGTGACGTGCGTTTACCGCAATTTTTATAAAATATTAAAATATCAACACAATTTGTTACTAAGACATTTTAATGGGTTTCGCTTTTACCACAACTTGACAATGTTGAAAATCAGTTAGGAACCGTGATTGTTCTATGGAAAACATTTGAGCCGTGCCATGAGAAAACCAACATAGTGGGTATGCGACCAGCATAGATCCAGACCAGCCTGCGCATCCGCGCAGTCTGGTCAGGCTCCATGCTGTTCGCTTTTAAAGCCTATTGGAATTGGAGAAACTGTTAGCGAACAGCATGGATCCTGACCAGACTGCGCGGATGCGCAGGCTGGTCTGGATCCATGCTGGTCGCATACCCACTAAGTTGGTTTTCCAATGGCACGGCTCATTTAATTATTGCATGCGAGATCTACACGCTCATATGAAAACAGGAGGTTAGATCCAGCTTTTTCACTAAGACTATACTAAATATTACTAAAACCATCGATGTGTGTTGGTTGAGTAAGAAATGTATAAATTTCATTTTTCAATATCTCTTCGTCTGCCGACGAATATTTTATAAAACAAATGAAAATGTTTAAAATTAAAAGAAGATATTTAAACATTAATGTATCTTGACATAATATTATACACAGTTCATTCAGTAAGTTTATTCAAATAAGGGGGTCTTAGCGACCGGGTGGTTTAGTCGCTTATCTCTAAAAACTGGGAGTTCGAAACCTTTCCTTTGGATGTATAATTATTTCACGTGAGGCGAGGATGCCATACATCTGCCGCTTGGAAGGTCGGTGCTTGCAATAATGCTTGAAGGGGTAACTAGGGTATTTCTCCACCGTGAAAAGCTGGAAAGTCGCCATATGACGTTACTGCCATTTTGAAGAGAAAACGCAAGGAATATATTTTTTCTGGGATATATTTATGTTTGCGTGATGATCAGGCCTTTAACTGAAGCTTACGACAACATCAATATTTTGTTTTACATTTTCTTGAAATATTTATTGTCGTAATAATTACACTGATATATATCTAATGCCATATAATTAAAAAAGGAATATACTGAACATAATTGTATGCATATACAGGACCTATATATTATACTTGTATTATAATATCTGTTCAAATGTTGATAGTCAATGCAAGTTTTGGCTCTGTACAGAAAAATATCGCGAACAATTATCGTGGAAATTATTCACTTTCATTTTTTTATTGGCAAATCGGTATTTCAAATTCCTTATTAAAAATACATTCTGTAAACACGGTCATAACATACATTGTGTAAATAAATGATAAAGATCAAAAATAGAAACTTTCACTTAGGTTCAATTACATTTTAAAGGGCTCTTTGAAGTCTGTTTCTATCGTTAAATAGCATCACGTATAAATTGTGCATTTTCAGTCACTCAATGTTGCTAGCAAATGACATAATACTAGTGATTTTTATCGTACAAAATATTTCACTGGACAAACTTCAAAATAATACGAACCCGTTTCCGTGTCTTTATGGCTATGCGATGCAGTTCTAAAACTAAATTGTTTTTTTTTATAAATTGTCTTATTAAAATATTTCAATATTTCTCGTACCAGAATTGTAGTAATTTCAATTTTGATACATTTTAAACTGACGTTTTTCACTTCTGTATGCACTGATGGCGTAACCATGATAATTTGGAATCGAAATTCAACCAAACGTCGCTAAAACATTATTGTCTGCATTAATATTGAATTACTGTTCTGTTCTATTCTATATAACACCGCATATTTCACAGCTTTTCACCGTGGTCATAACATCATTATCATCATCATCAGCAGCAGCAGCAGCAGCAGCAGTAGGAAAACATTTTTCAAATAAAAGCATATTTGTTCACCATACAAAATATATTTAGTTTAACGTATATCTATATAATAGATAAAATAGGACTGAATGAATTTCAGTTGTTTTTCTCTCCATTTCTGCTCTCGGTTTTCTCTACAATACTTCTGTAGTAAAAAATCTAACATAAATAAGATATATTTCTTCGCACTAAATATTTAAATACTTTCACTTCAAGCTCATTAAATACTGAACAAAAGCTCAAATAAATAACAAAGTGATTGATGCTAAGTTCCATGCATAAAATGTTAATCATGCAATTTTCCAACAAATGTTCCAGTACAGACTCCCAGCTCTGCCCTAACGTCTCATTATGTTCCAAGATCTTCATTATATGTCGTAAATATCCCCATTCCCACACAGGAGTTCACACCTGCGCGGGTCTAATTTTACACTTTTCTGTAATAATATTTCTAAACACCCGGTGGTCTTCTTCAAAAACTCCCTCCCCAAACATATGGTTCCTTAGTGTTTTTCCAAAATATATGTTCCTTACGTAAAATATTGCGTCTCAGGTGCCATCATTTGTTGGAATTGCGCTCCGTGAAATTTCTTTTTTATTTCAACTGTATAAACTAAAGAATGCTGATTATAAAGACAAACAGTATATGTTTTAAATGTAAAAATATACCCCTCAGAAACTGGCACACTTTTCTTATTCTAAACAACAATCCTGTATTTAGTTAATTATGTTTCCAACAGAACAGAACATATATTTAATTAGATTTCTACATTTACATTGCATATCGTTTTGCATCACGTGCGACTGAAAGATGAATTATAATAAAAGAAGTTTACATAGAGGATGGACATTTATGATTGCATTTCTAATTTTCACACTTTCTTTGACATATTTTGCAAATTTGTGTAATAGAGATTTGTTAGTAGTTTGCAATTGCTCGATAACTTTGAACATCGGTGTATGTCTGTAGATGTCCCCTATGTAAATTACTTTTACAAGGACAAATTAAAATAGAATGGTACTCATCTTCAATATCATAGGTATTACATCATTGGCAATGTCTCTCATTTCGTGACAGTCTATTTCTATTAAAACGACAAGTTTGTATTCTAAGAGAATGAGCGGATATCTTAATATAGAAATGAAAAATCTTAAGTTATTTGGTAACATATCAAGATAAATTTCATAGTAAGTAAATAATTTATCAAAGTGATATGTGTTTTAAAGTATAGTAAAGTTGGTAAATCTTTTTACTTCGTTTTTTTTCTATCAAACAAAACCACGATGAGGCTTGTGTTGTTATTTCTGCTCTCTTGTCACATAAACGCTCGTTCTGATTTGCATCCATTTTGAATATTTTACGTAAAAAATAAAATATGGTCATTGTTTACATTTTATGGTCGCCTCAATGATTCTAATGAATAATGATAAATATCATGTCATTTCTTTTACTGTGACTAAAATAGAAACAGTTGGAAAAAGACCAGATATCCAATTTAAATTGGTATATATTTCATATAAAGTAAAGAATAAATTCAAATATATATCATATGCGCAGCATTGAAAATAAAACATGTTTGTATCATTATTTCTTTTATTATTTCATTATTATCACTCAATTCTAACATTATAATTACATTTATTTTAATTATAACTATTTTTATTACCTTATTATATCATTAATAAAATATAATGGTTACATATTCTTAATATTATCATTGTAATAATGATACATTTTGTAATAATAATAATAATAATAATAATACTTATTATTATTATTATAATAATTATTATAATCATTATTATAATAAAGATATTATTATTGTTATTATTAATAATATTATTATTATTATTCTGTTCTGATAATGTATGTTTGCTGCTAAAGTTTTTTTCCAATGAAGCTGGCATTTAAAATGGAAGAGCATATAATTTCACAAGTGTTAGATGAACATTGCTCTGTCTTTTTTTTTTCTTCTTTTTTTTTACGTGAAATTGCATTAAAATAGTACTCACATGATGATTTAAAGGCTGTTGTCTTTTCAAGTGTTTTAATGGAACTATTCACAATGACAGTCACAAACAATCTATCCGGGCAACATCTGTTTCTTAATAATTTTTCGTAATTATCCGAATACATCAAAACAAAGTGCAAATAATTACGATGTATACATATCAAAATATTTTCTCAAATTACGATTAAAGGCAAAGGTCAGAAATTTGAGAAATGTTAGTTCGCATGCCTAAAAGCCATACGGACAAAGTCGGTTTGTCTTTAATCATTACATGAGTCAGTCCGTTTCGGTCCGCATCAGAAATATTTTTTTTCTGCACAAAGCACTTCGGAATGTAGTCAGCAAACTAAGCTTATTGACTCTTCATTTGTTATTATTTCTCTGAGAATCCCAATAATTTCACTAAAATATTTCTAAAAACATAATTCAGTTTTGTGGAGCAGCATTTTTCACTTTATTTTTCCAAAAACAAACAAACATATTCTGAACGTTGTAAAACCCGTGTTTATATTTTTTGGTTATTTTTTTCTGCGAGAATTTTTTGTCAGTATGAATTAATTATCTTAATTATCTAAAATTCTTCGATATACTCTGGTAAATAATAATTTACCTATGATTGTTATTTTTTGTTTGAAAATAGTATAAATTCCCGTTTGCATTAATATTTTAATGCTAAATGCGAATAGTTGCGACTCTAAAGATAAGTTCGTACGCTAAATATCGGCACTTGAACTCAGTTGCACTACTATTAATTTATTTTTAATGAAATGTTGTTTACATTTATTTCAAGAGATTGGTGCTTCACCTTTATTGCCTGACGTTAAAAATTATGATGCGAGAAAAGAAATAGCTTCAGGATAGAATATACGTTCAATATTTCAAGTACATTTCATGGCATGAAAGTATTACTTGGAAATAGAAAATCATTGTCTTTAGAAGGAGCAGTTACACGTGTATTGTCTTTCGTTCTTTAAATTTATCATTGTATTTTGTAAATAAATGCAAAATATTCGGCTTGTCTGTTTAGATATAAGATAATAACTGGTAGCAGAGATATCTGAGAGTTAATAATGGTTCGTTGAAGACATCTTTTAACACATGAACGTTGAAACACAAATCTACATTTAACTTATCAAATAATTCATTACCCTAACCGCGAATGTGTTCGATAAATGCCACAATAAGCATGTTTACGACTGATATCTTATCAACCAATCATATGTCATTTTTATCTAAACAGGCTTATTGTCGAATAAAGCTTCGGTTGAAAATTAGTAGTGTTGTGTTGCCGCATTAATATTTCAAAAGTAAATCAAAGAAAATCAGACGCTTAATTTCGAGGTAGGGATTCCGACATGTTTTGAACGAGGCATCGTGAAATCTCGCGATAAGGAGACGATAACGAAAGCTTCAATATCGTTTATGCATTTTATAATCGGACATGTTTATTTGGACAGCGGTAAAGATCAAAGGAATCAAGAAGCATCATATAGACAGACCTGAAAATAGACACCTTATTGCGGCAGGTGGGACGGCGGAAAGCTTCGGCAAAAAAGCAAGGATTCTATGACCGATACTTAATCGAAATGAAAGATTTATTTATTAAAACATCATCCTTTATGCACACAAATCGATGAATATTTGTTTCAGACTTGTCAAGTACTTACATTTCCATTTTGATATATGAAAGTTGTACCTCTGTAGCGGAACACGTCAGACAAATGAGGTGTTCATAGCATGCAACGAGAGAATCCCTCTTCTCGGACTCCTATTTAAAACAAATGCCTTCAACAAGTTATATACAAATATACACTGTCATTATGTAGCATTAAACTGAGATCATGTTTGAACATTCGCTTGTTCGTACGTCTGACAGTAAATGCGACATAACTTGTATCTAAGTACATCTCATTCCCTAACATCTCTGTGGTTTTTTGACTACCTTGCATACAGTATCGCCGAAACGTCTCTTTACATACAACATTCAGCCTCCCGGTATTTCTTTCACCTTTTTTCCGTTCCGATTGCGAGATTATCATCTCAAAGTGGGACAAATATTTCAAAATGATTTAGCTGCTTTGATGTGCAAAACATCATCTGATGTGATATTTTACACAAAACAATACATTTTATACATATTTATAGTGCTGCCATGCGGTATATCAGTTGACGATTATAAGAAAAGAGAGAAACATAAGATGTCACGAACCACATTGATATGTACGTTACACGCACGTACTGTAAGTGGATCATAGTGCCTTTGTCCCAAAGTGTCAAAGGTCAAAGACTATCAGGCAATATGTAAACATGATATATCATAAAACAATTTACAAACGTCATCAACTGGTCAAAACTGCATAGTGTCGTTTAACAAAGTAAACTGGATTCTTGTTGGATCTGTATGTGCGTAAAGTTAGCCCCTTCCCCGAAACCGGTTGTGAGATTGTATCTGTGCGGAAACATTATGGCGATATTAGTCCACGTTATATGTTGAAACTAATGAGGTTTTTGTAGGGTTCATGCGACTATCACAGGCTTTCAGGTTCTCTTTTTGCCATTCTTAGGTGTAATTGTTAGGGTATCGTTAATTGAATTATATATCAAAGAATTTATTCAAACATTTCTATAAATCAGTGAGGATGAAACTGACCTCAAGTCAGTTATATCGTTTACCTATTAAAATGAAAGTTTTCATTTTCAAAAGGAATATGACCTGTACAGCATAGATACAGAATTTGTATCAATTTACTGCGACCCAGACATTGATCTGTCTCGCGCTGTCCCGGCGTCACCCTGTACACAGATAATTGACATTTGAATTATCTGCCCCTGAAAAGCCATTCCTCAACTCTTAAACAACCCCTCCTTTAATGGAGTTCTTTTACTTCCTTCGTTGTGTCTTAATGGATTTCTATAAATTAAACTCCTTGATTTTCAAATTATTCAATAATGAATGACAGGAAGAAAAGGAAATAGGGAAACAGTGAAAATGGATAGCTGTAATTCAGTGGATTGTTTAACCTAAATTTAGATTCAATTTCACGAACACCAAGCTAGATGACTTTCAGACTGTTGAGGTAATAAATCAACCGCTTAATGGTATAATTGACTAAAATTGAGTTATATGGTTAAAAATCAGCAAAGAAAAATGAATGGACAGGTTACATAGAGATAGAAGATATTTCACAGTGATTATACATAGTATGGTACTATGATCTTGTCCTGAAATGTAACTAAGCACTTTATTTTTGGTACAAAAATATAATAAATGGTTTACTATAATAAAAAACCTTTGTTTAAAATTTAGGCAAAAAAATGAAGATATCACAAAGTAACCCAGTTGTCTTTTACGGATTTTTATCATTACCTCGATAAAGCAGAACGTGTCGTATTGTCCCTCCCATCATTACTTGACAATGCTTTTGAATAAATCATGGATAATTGCAAAAAGTTTATGATAATCATATCAAACAATATGTAATTTAAAACAGATATACGAAATCGAGAGGTTTTCTCTTTCAGCAACATCAAATTCGACTTCCGGTAATTTGTCTGAATTATTATCGATCACGTGACCACTCCAATGACTGCAGAGAAAACGGCTGATTTTTGATATTTCTAATTTATATAGGCACATTAAGATAACTTAGTATCATGTATCAAACCAATTAATTCCAGTTATCTAGGTGACATCGTTTGGATACCATATTCTTTTGCAAGTTGTTGGGATCAGTATATCATACTCAAACGGAAATGAACCTCGAGTAATTTAATATGATTGTATAAACAAATGACTTTTATTTTTAGTGCGGACAACAAGTGATATGTTTAAAAAGACTGGAATTGGATACAGTCATGATTTTGCATGCTCACTGGTAAAAGAGATGCATATATATGACTGCCTTTATTCATCTTTCTAGAAGAGCAAAATTATACTACCATGATGTACTTGATGTAAAGTTACTTTCTTTTTTCTCTTTAAGTAATTGCCAGGATGTTGTGCTTCTCATGAAGCAGCCTGGTGGTTTGTCAATAAAAGAATTTGTAGAGCAATCAAGCGTCTGCCGGATATCTCTCTGATCAGTAATGGCGACTTCCTGCTCTTACCTGTCCACTTTATGGTGATGAAGGAAGCTGTTTTATAGCAGTGTTTGAGTGGCCTGTCGTAGGTTTACAGTAAAGTTTCGGAGCGAATCACGATAAGGGACGTCGGTCAAACCAGCAATAAATTGAAACGATTAATCGCTATACTTCAAACGGCGATTGATATTAATTATGGGGCTCTAGTTTTTCTAAGAGATCTCTGTCAGACAATTTATTAACATTTACAGCACAACATATATAGTACAGTTGAACCTGCCTTTACGGTCATCTGTATGTGGCAGCCATTTTCCTTCAGCAGCCAGTCAGCTAACTTCCCAAATCGACTTTTGTTCTAATTTCAACTTGTCTTAAGCAGCTACCTGTATTAAATGGCAAGGTTGTGTTGCTCCTTTGGCTGGCTGCTTAATACAGGTTAGACTGTACGTTCATTTTTTACGTTTGACGCTACTGTAGGAAGTAAAGTTTTTTGTATATTTTTAAACTCTGTCCAACTATAAGGATGATAATCTGCCAAGTAGTGTTGATGTTTTGAAAGATAGGAGAAATAAGGGCCATTTGTTAAAGCATTTAGCAGTTGATGTCTCTCTAATCATAACGAGCTGTCACACAAACGGTCTGCTGAAAGCACTAGTTTAAGAATCGCCAATCAAAAATCTGATATAATTGTTACTTGGATCATATTTTATTTTCCTATTTACATAATTTCAATTACTATAATTACAAAACAGTACACATACGCAACACAAAGGAAGAAAAGGCAAAAAAAAACGGGAACAAGTTCTTTAAAACTCTTAAGAAAACCAAAACATGACAACAAAACTTCAAATATATTGTAAGTCAAAAATGTGTAAGTTTTTGTTTGAATTAAACTTTGTAAGCATAAAAAAGTGGTGTTCTGCCAGTTAACACAAGAATAAAGAATATGAGAAAGAATAACAGGATTGTTTTGAGGAATATGAATGATTGACCTACAAATTAATGATCAACTGATCAAATCGCTTAGTACGTTTTTTTATGTGTTTCAGCTTCAATAAATATTTCACTTTCCTCTGGTAAATGCTCATTACTGTTAAATAATAAATAGTCTAAAATGATCGATGCATTGGTCAATGAAGACCTGACATTGACAGGAATAATGTTCATAGTTTTCACAGATTTACATCTAAAGAGACACGACGAATTTCCACTCAGATTTTAAAATAAGAAAAGGTTTTTGTTCATCCTACTACAGTTTGTGTAAAATTTGTTTAAAAAATACTGAGTGATAATAAGTGACTTATTAGGATCAGAAGTGTACCATATGGGAATTGAAAAAGGAAAAAAAATGAATTTAAATATGCCCGAGTTCTCCTAGCAAATATGGTAAAATATTCAACATTATTTGGTACATTGTGCGATAGATTTTCTGTGACATGGTTTGGAAAAAACGCAAGTAATCTGGTATATACACCAATGTGTCTTTTGTAACTAGTGACTCCTATCCTATTTCAAGTAGTTCTGTTGCTGTATATTATGATCAGATTTTATTAAACCACTACTCCTTATGTTACCATTTGTTTTGTTTCCAAAATAAATGATAGCACTTTGAATAAGATACAGTATAACTTCATTCACTCGATCTTAGATAATTCGAACACGACCCTTAGCTCGAACTCATCAGGTCCCGGCAAAATCTCTTTATAATGTATATTGTTCGATGGCTCGAACTGTAGATAACTCGAATATATTTTGCCGGACTCATCGAGTTCGAGAGAACGAAGTTCGACTGTAATTGTTTTATTCAAAGAGCTATAAAAACAAATAATGTGTATTTTATACTTCTTTGTTTTATTTTAGATACCTAACGTGTGTTTATCTATGTTCCTTAAAAAGAAACTCGAAATATTTTCATGGATTTGAAATAGTTATTAATCGTTTATATGAAAAGGAGCGTCAGATATTTACATTTTAGAGCTCAAAAAGAATAAATTCAACTGATTAGCCCATCAAAATAAAATTCAGTATCATGTGATAATTTTTTTGTCTTCTTTTAACTTCACAAGCCCCCAAGTCTGTCAAATGTACCATTCACATACTTTTCTGTGTCAATTGTGACGCCCAGAAAATTTACACAATTTTAATTGACGGCGGACAATATGCTACCTTCCGGGAGCACAGTGAGTTGAAAAAGATAATAAATATCTGAATGGTTAATGTATGATAGCAAACAGTTCACACAAATTCATCGACTATATTCTCCTATATTTACATGACGACAAAATGTAACGACGAGGATGGGATTCGAACCCACGCGGGCAGAGCCCAATGGATTAGCAGTCCATCGCCTTAACCACTCGGCCACCTCGTCTCCTATACACTTTCAATTCACACCATAAATTCATAACCTATTGTTCACATATAATCGCCTTATCGACAGCTTAACGAAATGTTATCTTATGACTTCGTATACACATAAAATTAGGCCAGATTAAAGAACTGTTTAGTGTCTGTGTCCTACGCATGAATTAATCAATATTATTGCATTCCGCAGTTCATCACCGTGTAGTATTACTGGACTTATTACATACTCGTTTCTATTCCCCGTTCAGTTACACTGGTACCGGAAACGTCAATATTTTTCGATACACTGACGCCTGAATTTCAAATCGGGTGCGTGACGTAATTCAGTGTGTGTTGTTGCACTATTTTTTTCTATTTAGTTCAGTATTGTCAATCCTGTTCAGGCTATTGAACATATTTATGATATTTACATAATATTTATACGTGTAGATGCGTATGTAATAAAAAGGTTATTATCTTTGCATCCGGAAATATGCACTCGTTCTTCAGCGAAAGAATATTCCCGCTGAAGAACTCGTGCATATTTTCCGATATAAAGCTAATAACCTATAAATATTGGCTGGGTACCAGTGTATGACTCTCATGACACAAAATTTATATTTAAACAAAACCTTAAAAATGTGCAATTTTATTTTTATCTGAGGTCATATTTCGTTATAGCCCGAATGATATTGTTATGGAAGTAATTACGCTGTGAAACGACGGAACAAAATACGCTACATAAGCCGCGCACTCACCAACGTGACATAATGAAAACTTATTATACGTTTCATAAATTAATAAAAACCTTTTCATAACTGATATTGTTGCTTTTTTTGCGACGACATTACGAGTACTAGTACATGTATGAATATCTTCTTATTATTATTTCTTCAGATTCTATAATTCATATTAATTAGTTATATAACGGCCCGTTAAAGTTGGTAACGTGACTTTAGGGACAACTTGACTACGTGACAACGTAAATTTACAATGACCGCCATGTGAAATATCAGTATAATTGTTTCTTTTTGCGTTGATTTTAATCATCTGCTAAGGAAAAAAAAAAGAGTATTCGACCTTAATTTTCCATCCCTCATGTCTATCAGCTTCTTTTCCTTTGAAGTAGATTTCTATTTCTATATGTTCATGTTCAAATGCCATAAGGTCACATTTGTCAAATGAATAATTTTAATCTGCGTGCCAACATGTCTATTTAGTGTCTTATGATTTTTAAAACACACTAAGAAAACTGAACAATATTGTCAATGTCATCGTCGGATACCCATGAGATTGCCTACTAACATTCCACTCATCCTATCCGTCAATCGTGGTTTAATTGGCTAGTTTGTCGTCGTTTTCCCAGAATAAAAAAGAACAAATAACGACAAATGTAAATACTGTTTACAATCTCCCAGCAAAACGCGTTGCCACTAAATTTCGTATTGTGCCATTTTCAGTTCCCATATCCTTTACATATTTTTTAAGTTTGTGAATGGTACACATACTATGTACAAATTTAATGTAGATACCAAGCTCTCGTCTGAACATTGGGTAAATTTCACTACATTGTCTTATTTATGTACAAAATATGTCTCTCACATCTTTCTTTTGTATCTTTAAACAGACTAATTAAACTTTTGAAAACAAAACATAGAGGTTTGCTGCCCTTGTATTTGAACAGAAATAGTTTATTGTTATTTGTGTCTGGACTGTCAATGATTTCACAGCACTTTCCCGTGCAGAACATTTGTTTGTACTTAATTCCAGGCAGCTTTATTCGCTGTTGCAGATGTCAAAAGGAAAGAGCCTGCACTGCACCAATGAGTGCATTTCTCCCAACCACTCTCTAAATGGCTTGCTCCTCTGCTCACTGTCTGATTCTCCTGAAATTTGAATAGTAAGACTATAAGCACGGTAACCAACAAAGTGACTATTTTCATAACAGCTAAAGAATCGACATGGTGGCCGTGCACATATTTTTAGAGACTCACCTTAACAAGACTATCGGTGGAACCAAAGGCTCCCAGATGGGACTTTGTGAAGTGGTCATATGCATTGTGTGATAAGAGATGCTTTTAGAAATGTACAAAATAAGAATGAAGTCATGAAGTCTGCAATTACTATATAAACGAGTTTTACCCCCACCCTCCTCCCTGTATATTGTTATTCGCGTGTTAGTTTATATACTTTGGATCAACACTTAAAACATCAACAGCAGCAGTCTTGTGTACAGTCATTGGTGACTGCTTCATCATACCATCAGATGTGTTTATTCGCCGTACATAAGAGTATTATGCGGACCTCTATTTAGGTTTAGTTTTCATATCTTATTTACATTCAACGTTTTATATATAATATGAATTATCTACAGGTCTGAAAGGGGATAAGTTAAAGAAAATGAAATACAGACTTCAGACCTCTAAAAATTAAAAACCTACAACAGTGAAAAGGTTCGATTCTCTGCTTAGACTTGCATACTGATAGAAGACTGCGTTGCTGCCATACACAGTGATAGAAGATTGCCATTCATTGCTAACACACACGGCTGTCAGTAATTTTGTGTTTGGTATTATTTTAAGATTTTCAGATTATTTGCATTAAGCTGAACATTCGATAACAAATGAAATGAAATGTGAATTACCAGTGTTTAATTGTATATGCCTCATCAACAACTATTGAACGTTTACCGGTCCCGCTCCTCAGCATGTCACTCCATTTTGTCATAGATCTACCAAGAGGACTCTCAGGTGAAGAATATAAAAAAATTGCTTTCCTTCAAGAATGTCAAAATCGTCTGCAGAATCCCTTCCAGTATATATTGCTGTAATCTCCAAAGAATTCAAAAGTCACACTGTTCTTTCACAAAAGAGAGTAGATCTACTGGTGTAACGATGAGCACTTGGCAGTTTTTACCACGTTGTTTACAACAAATAGACTGAATATCCTGGCAGACCACGCTCTTTCCAGCATCTGCATTCGTGGATAAAAAAGCACCTTGTCCACTTAATAAACTGTCAATCCCGTCTCTTTGAAATTCGGTTATTTTTTCTTTATACATGTATATTAAACTTTTCACAAACCAAATCATAAAAATCCTCAATGGACGTCGCAATTTTGTAAAGTATGCCGAAGCGCTAAAGAACGGGTGTTTTAATTGGTTCAATTATCTTCATCAAATTATGATGTGACCAGTGAAATGGCTGTATTGGATATAGAACACGTAATATCCCATGGGCGAAGAATGGAGAATAGCGAAATGGATCGGTCATTGGTATCCGACGATATGTCAGCAACACATTACTTTATTGTAGACCTACATGTATATATTGATGACGTAATTTATATATGATGTCATCTGTTTACTGACCAGTTACATGATAAAACCAATACGATAAAATTTAGCATTCGGTTGCCTGCTGATAAATTTAGACATATGTTAAATACATAAATAATTGAATGCCCTGCGCGATTTGGTTATCTGGCATCAAAGTGACCTTCGGGTACCATTATACAATTCTACGGGCAATTAATCCATATTTGCGCAGAGTGATCACGTATCTAAATGCTTATACCACGAATATTATTACACTTCCATTGTAACTAATAAATATGAGTATTGAACCAAATATACGAAAGGAGAAACCATACTGAACCATATTTTCAAAAGGAAACCATATCAAACTTCACTGACGTCTAAAGATGCCTAAATTAACGTACAGTAAAAAACACGTGTTGTTTTCTTTTTCGAACCAATACCATTACAATTTCATGACAGGATTTGATATATCAACAGTAATGTTACATTTTCATGAGATAGTGGTTCCACAGTAGATCGTCATTACCACCGTACATTATCTAAAAGGCGTGGCGTTTAGGCTTTCAAAACATCTCTCATTAAAAGCTTTGCCTGATAGAATTTAAATTTATTTAAAGTTCAGGCATATCTGTGATCCTATTCTGAATTTTAAAAACAAGATAACTGTGAAAGTGATAAAGTATAACCCATTAAAGAGAAATAGAGATGTAAATTTGAATATCTAGCACATTTGAAGTGTAATCCATAACGCTTTTGCGTTCTCATTGGACGATTTCAATTTCAAAACTTTCAAGGAACTACTTTTTCTGGCATTTGAGGACGCTTGATTATCCTCATAGGAATATACGGTTCCCAAAACTAAGAATATCATATCTACGATCCGAAATTCTTCATGCAAATTTAATAGGAGATTGTTTTTTACCCGATAACTACGGAACAATGCCTAGAATTCTTGAATAATTCAGATTTACGCTAAAGATATGGATTGAATGTATTAAAGAACACTTGCTTTGGGAAATAATCATGCGCAGAATTTTTGACACTAGTTGGCTATCATTATGATATTCCATTAGAAATATTGACATGAACATTTATGCCGCTTTATTTTTATTTTGTTATCATTATTCAATATTTCAACAAATGCTATAAAATGCACACCTAACTTTAATGCTGCAGTTGGAAGTACATGTATAAACAAATTGCAAAAGAGTAAAAAAAAAGGCAACATGACATATCAGGTTCAAGCAAATGGCTTCATATACTCCCTTTTGTATTAAGACATAACTTCAGAACTTATAAGCAGATTTTACTTTCTTATCAAAGACGCATGATTACAATAATATATCGACAACGTACCACAAACAAATCATTGTACCCCAAGTAAAACTATAGATGATACAAGACTTGAGCAAGGGTTCATTTCCGTTGACATTCTTTGAGTATAAAAAAGGACATGCACAGGTACGAATTAATGTATACACACGCACACAGGCTGAGCAAATGTGCATTAACTCAAATAAATGATTAAAACATAGAAGTGACATACAAACACAAACAAACATTAAATAAGAACAAAGCAAGGCACCGCCTTGGAACGGTCAATAGCCATCCAACGACTTTAGAGTTTAAACTTCACAGTTAGTTTACACTTAGCCTGGCCTGGTCCTGCATCGTCTGATCTGAACTGGCCAGATGAGCCCAATTTTCGACCGGGCCTGGGAACTTGCACCTTTGATCTTGAAAATTGTAAGGCCAGCTAATACTTATTAATAATTGAAATACTTTTAAAAACGACATAAACACACACGCACACACGCACGCACGCACACACACAAATAAAAATATCATTAATCGATTGATTTCATATTAGCCTTATAACGTATCCTCTGAACGTCATACTGGTCCTCGAGTTTCGTCACTGGGACAATACGACCACCCTCAGAGAAATAACAACGCCAGTACGAATCATTTCATTTATAACGATATGACATGTCTTACCAGATACAAAGAAAACTAAACAGAAAGTAAACTTGAAAAAGAGGCTCACATAGCGAGATTTTTGTACCCTGGGGACGGCTCACGTTGCCAAAACTTCAGTAGTAAATAAGAGTCACTTGTTATATTATGTACTTATGACCACTTTGAATACTTATATTATCTCGACTTTATTATAAAAATACTAATACAATATAACAACTTTACTGAAAGTAAATATCGTAATTGCTAATATGATCAAAGAAACTAAACCCATATAATACAAGCATTATAAAATTCAATCAGTATTATGTCTAAAAGATTGTAAAATGAAAAATGAAATGATTTAATTTATTGTATTTTTAACAAACTGTTCCTTACTGGCATTAACATAGTGTGTAAACGGTGTTATATTTTGACAATCACTTGCATCGACATCTTGTCCATGTTTTCTTTATTTTTTAGAGATGAAACCTGTATAAGTGTACATATAATCAAATTTTCAACCATCTGTCAATGTCTGAGAGCTTGTAAGAGGGTATGAACTACATACAAGAATAAACAATTTACGTTACACTTAATGGTGGTTGATGATGACCAGAAAACATATACACAAGATGGTATAAAATGGCAAAAAACTAAAAAAATGTAATGTTTTTCTCTCTCTCTTTACTTCTTGATGAATTTTATTTTCACGGATAATACAGTCCATGCTGCAATGTTTGTCACTTCTATCCAAGTGCTATAAACATTCATCTGAAAATAGAAAAATACGCCAAGAAGCTCTATCCAACTGACAGTAATCGTCTTAATTGCGGTGAGGACCAGGGTCTGTATTCATCCATTTTGTAAGAACGCAAATATTCAAGTAGCCGTTAGTTGGTTTATAGAATGTGTATATTGATAGAGTTCTTACGTTAGGTCTGTAGCTGCAAAAATGCATATTCATGCAGTTTATTAAAATTTGTGATAATTTAGCAATGATAGAGCAAAAACAAATTATTTTTTAAAGTGTTAGTCTAAGTTTCATACTTTAAAACACGGACCAAAGAGACTAAAAGAACTAAGAGAAAAATATTCTAATGGAAATTAAACAACATAAAGGTTCTAAGTAGAAATATTAATGACGACATTGTAGTAGGTACAGACGTTGTATCTGTACAAAGAATATCATTTTGCCATGCCACATATTTGCAGAGCATACAAATTTGTAACATAATGACATAGAACTGAGATGTTTCTTCAATGATGTCGGGGCGTTCGTTCACCCATAATATTGGTTCTTTGATACTTTATTCCCTTTTCTCACTAAGAACTCGTATCTCCTGTCTCGTCCCTACGTGACATAACGACTGAAATCGCTGAAATACCTTTCTACAAAATATGCGACCCTGTTCTTTTTTCATTAACTACAATCAAACAAATAATTCTTATGAATCAAATACCTAGACCGTGTGGCACGAGAAATATCTTATATTGATATCATATGATCAAAATATAAAGGTTCTTTTTTACATTTTGCAAAAATATTTCAGATAAAGATAATTAGAAATTCATTAACCAGTAAAATAGTATCTTATCCTTTTGTATGCACTTCTAGATATTAAATTGACATAATATTTCTACAAATTATTCACAGACGGTCATTAAGGTTCACTTAAATTTCTACCCATGGTTTATGAATTCTATCTGTTAGCTTCTAACAAGATAGGTAAGTGCAGCGTGTCACAGTTTATTGTCTTTCATTTGTAGATTCGCGCCTGATATTGAAAATCTAGCGTTTTTATATTCTTATCTACTTATACATACATTCATACGGTGTGCCTAATGTATTTTACGGGATATTTTATCATTATAATGACTTTTACTAGACTGATTGATTGCTCCCTTTGAATTTTCAACAAAGACATTTGCTTTAAATAAGAGTTCATGTTTTCATTGAGATCATAAAATGTCCAACATGCATTGCCCGACAATGACTAGAAAGGCGTACATGGAATTAATGTTACACTTATTCACGCCAATAAACGAAACCCTGACATTCGTAACAAGTTAAATAAAAAATCGTAGAGATTATTTATTGCGGAATATTAACGTTCACTATATGTTTTATATACAAAGGGGAAAACACGTTTATATTCTTATAAACAACATTGGTGAAGTAATATTATAGACACCCCGAGAGATTTTTTAAATAATCAATTTTAGTACTGAAAACATGCAATTATTTATTCACAACTGTTGCAAACACATCTTCTGTTACATAAAGGAAAAAAACACATAAATATAATACAGATTGCCAAACTATTATTTAACATAATGTTTCCTAAAACACACATTTTTGTAAACTTTTGAGAAACATGGAACATAGAACTGACGGCTGTGAGTAAACCAAAAAGAGTTAGGTTATGTTTTTAAACGACCCAGTGACTATCGTTTATCGATTGATAATACTGTCTCGATTTTTGAATTGATAATGAATCAATCGAACATAGCACATACAAACTCAATTTTCTTCCGTTCATTTTCATCCTGCAGTTCGTAGTCAGGGCGATTGGCGCACAAAATGCCAGCGTGTAGCACAAAGCTTGCATTTCACCCAGCGTGATGAGTGTTGATCATATTTGTTACAGGCCGGACAACTATCGAATTCCTCTTCAAAGTTATGACTATCCACATCGTGCACCAACGCGCTTTAATAAGTTTCATTTTCACTCTCTGAATCACTTTCTTCGTGTTTCCTTTTTCTCAGCATTTTCTTTTTATTTGGATCATTTGCTTGTTTCTGTTTTCTTGTTTTCTTTTTTTGCGATTCCTTTCGCTTCCTTGTCGGCCTCTTTTTGCATTTTCTTCTGTATATGGTCCATCAAAGGTTGCTATTTTCCCCCCAAGGTTTATTCAGAAGTTCAGGAAAATTATTCTTTCCTAGAGCCTCATCAAAATGCTCTGTCTGTCACGCTTTTACAGCCTGTTTCAACCCGTTTTCATAGGACTGAAAAATTCAACATCAAGAGGTTGCATAAGATGCGTTGCAGTACAGAACAAGTTGGTTATCACGACGAAACTCTGCTGCGGGAAGGCCCATATGGGTTTAGTGGCCGTCTACAAATAGAATTACAGGGAAATATATTCCCTTCGCAGTGGCAAATTCTACCAACTCAATCCAGTAAGCGAGAAATGAGTCGGTGTCCATCCATTCGCTTTTGCTTGTACGGTAAACGGCATCCTCGGACCCATTCAATCCTAATTTGTCAGCCCTTCGCCTGGAAAAAGAATCACAGATGATACAAAATCACCCACTGCATTGCACGCTGCCATACCTGTTATTTGTAACTTTGTTACAACCCGATAGACGTTTTACCTCTTTTTGAGGTATTTTACAGATAATGGGAACCCCGATTCATCTCCATTAGATACTCGTCACTGGTTTTAGGTCATAATGCCGTAAGCTGGGACCTCTTTCTCAAGAAAAGTTAGAAGACAGTTATACCAGCTTTGAATCAGTTCCGTTGTCACGTTTGCACTTTCCAATGTTGGGATGACGTTTAGCAAAGTTTGCAAACCATTTTTCTCCCGGCATATTGTCTTTAAAAGTGGTCTTACGCTCATCAGTGTCCAAAGTCCTTTTCACTTCGAGTAAGAGCTCAGGTTTGGTAAGCAGATATGCAATTTCTTGCATTAAGTTAGCATAATTGACCAAGGTTTTCTCTCTTCAGCACCATTAATAACTTGCTTAGGCCCACTCGATACAACTTCTGGTACCCTCCCAGCTAGCTTATCAAGCAATGTTGTGCGAGGTACATTGTATGTCTTGGCGGCCATATTCTGTTCTTCTTGCTGGACCTTATAGAGGCTATCGCCATAGCCATTTTCTCCTGTGCATATTGTAAGCGTTTCTTCACATTCACCTGCGATGACATGATCTGCAAGAGAAATGTATGTTTGACAAATAAGACATATACAGTACGATGTTGTCATTTATGCTGGGTGTCGATAACAATCGGTTTAAAGCAAGGGTGTTTATTATCTACAACTTTATTTAATCTGTACTTGAATGACCTGAGTGATATGCTAAGACAATCTGGCAAAGGAGTTCAGTTTGACAATGATTTTATAAACCACTTATTGTACGCAGACGATCTTGTCCTTCTGGCAGAATGGCAGAAAGCGAAAGTGACTTGCAGTTCTTGTTAGATCGGTTAACGGATTGGTGCACACAGAATAAAATGAACATAAACGTTAACAAAACAAAGACCATGCATTTTATAAATCAAGCTACTCCAAGAACAAACTTTGAATTCAAATGTGGCGAAGCAACCTTAGAGTGTGTTGATCAATACAGATACCTAGGGATGGTTTTAAACAAGACTCTTAACTATGCAGTGACAACCAAACATGTAGCACAATCAGCCACCCGTGCTCTAGGACTTTTGATTTCGAAATTTAAGGCTATTGGAGGAATGCATTATGACGTTTTACAAAACTCTACGATACAATGGTCTGGCCTATCATCAGTTATGGCTCGGCAATATGGGGATCCAAGGAATTCTCGTCGATAAATGCTGTTCATAATCGTGCTTGCCGATTCTTTCTTGGTGTCGGAAAATACACGCCTAATGCTGCGGTTAATGGCGACATGGGCTGGACCCCTCTAATTGATCGCCAATGGAAGAGTGTATTAAACCACTGGTTTCGATTGAATCAAATGGATGAGAAAAGACTGAATCACCGTGTATTTGAAGTAGCTGAAAAATTGAAATTTAGATATAAAAGCCATTACTATATCGTCTTTACAAAATTGAGAAATGATGTATCAACTGTGTATGATAAAAGTACTCAAAAGCAGATTATCGGAAATGTCCAAGGAAAGATTTTCTGTAATAACGTTACACATTGGAAAGAGACTATTACCTCAGTACATGGAACCAGGAGAACAATGGAAACAAATTTAAAACATATAAAAAATTCAAGCATGATTATGAGACTGACACATACGTTAAATGTAAAAGTATAAACAGATCTTGTCGAAGCGCCTTAGCTAAACTTCGAAGCGGTGTAGCTCCATTTAAGATAGAAACAGGTCGTTATCGGGGACTAGCTGTTAATTAACGTGTATGTTTCAATTGCCGAGAGAATGTTGAAGATGAATTCCATGTTTTGATGAATTGCCCTTTATATGATGACATAAGAAAAAAATTATTTGAAAAGGCTTAGCATATTGACTATCAATTTAGTACGTATAATGATGATGTAAAATTTGTGTTTTAACTTTCGAATGCTGAATCTGTTAAACATTGTGCCAAAGCTTGTCATGATATCTTAATTCATAGGCGAAATATTTCGTACAAATGATTTTAATATACTATTTAGTGTAAATATACTTTAAGATTATTAATTGAAATTTACTAGTCTTGTATGTTTAATATGTCTTAATTTTGAATATCTTATAGTCTTAATGCTAACAGTTGTTTTAAAAAGATTTATACTTGTCTCTCATAACTCAATGTTGAGTGGTTTTATGCATTTTATATCATATACTTCATATTGTTGTAAATTATATTATTATGTATGAAAGTGAGACGTTAATAAAATATCTGTCTGTCTGTCTGTCTGTCTGTCAGTAATAGGAATATTGTGTAAAGAACCTTTCCTGTTATCGACAAACCGAAGGCCGTTTACAGGGACAGTTGGAGATTTATAAACACATATGAAATGGCTAAAGTAGGTTAAAGCAGCCTGTAAAATAGATGTCAAATATTTTATTTTAATCATAATTATGTTTTCAAAATGCTGTTTACTACTGTTTGGCACTGAAATAATTCGTTTCTAATAAACAGAAGTAGAATTACTAATGTAACAATCGTAGGGGGTAAAATCCCGCTTAGCTTAGTAGGGAGAGTGTTGGTCTACGGATCGCGGGGTCGTGAGTTCGATCCCCGGGCGGGGCTATGTTCTCCGTGACGATTTGAAAAAAGACATTGTGTCGTGTCTGAAATCATTCGTCCTGCACCTCTGTTTCATGTGGGGAAGTTGGCAGTTACTTGCGGAGAACAGGTTTGTACTGATACAGAATCCAGGAACACTGGTTAGGTTAACTGCCCGCCGTTACATGACTGAAATACTGTTGAAAAACGGCGTTAAACCCAAAACAAACAAACAAATAAAAATTTTCAGTCAATCATATTTTATCGCAGATTCATATATAGGCTGTTTTCTATATGTTCAAAAAGCAATTAATGATGATCGTATTAGAATCATAATTCAAACGCCTAAAAGACCCATCTTTGTAACACCATACGGACTTCTTCAAAGTTTTATTGTTTGTAGTGAAATTTCTATTGATATTATAATCTTACATTAATGTCGTTTTATATGGTATCGTAAAGGTCATGTTGTTAACTGATATGCAGCGTCCGGAGGTTACATGATCCTTGCCACATGATCACAGTTAGTTTCTTCATATGTAATTACCTTCAATATAATTAATATTTGTTAGTGTTAAATATCCTCTCATTAATTACACTCATAGTTATTATGTATAAACATATGTGTGATTCATATCTAATTGTCTAATCAATGTGTTGTTTGTATAAGATATATAAATACACTTTTAGATTTTAGACTTATTGTCTATTGATGTCTTATCAGTATAGATAAATATATTGCAGTTAAAAGCAACCTTTGATAATATATACAAAATTACATTGCCTTTCCGTGAAGAGTTATAAGAGACAAAATGATAAGATAATATACTTAACATCATATAATAGACATAGAGCAGCAAAGACAAGTATGTTAAAAATATAACACCCCTGTTAGATTTCTAAGTTGGACTAAATAAATCTGATTAATGAAAGTGTTTCAAAGGCGAATTAAACGGACTTGCAGATAAATTGCAGATAAATTGGCAATAAATTACAGGATTATAAAAGCCTTTAAAGTGGGGAATGTTCTATTTAAGAATGACAGAAGAACTTCCACTTGCCAAAAGCATGATTATCACATGATTATATTGCATAGAACATCATTATTCAATAACCAACACAATGTACTTACAAATAAAAGTCATTGCAAATTATTTAACATTCTGTGACCAAAAACAAAGGATTGTTATATATCGCATCATGATTTCAACAACGACAATTCTTCAACCAACTCTGATAAAACTACACAAATACATGTACTAGTTTATTTGTACATCAAATTATTCGTAGCTTTTAAAGCTCATAAAGCAGGTTTTGGCAGTAATATTCAACATTATACTTGTTTGAAAGCAGAAAATTAAATTTCTTCTGGTTAAAATATGTATTTGAGCCGTGCCATGAGAAAACCAACATAGTGGGTGTGAGACCAGCATGGATCCAGACCAGCCTGCGCATCCGCGCAGTCTGGTCAGGATCCATGCTGTTTGCTTTCAAAGCCTATAGCAATTAGAGAAACTGTTAGCGAACAGCATGGATCCTGATCAGACTGCGCGGATGCGCAGGCTGGTCTGGATCCATGCTGGTCGCAAAGCCACTATGTTGGTTTTCTCATGGCGCGGCTCATTTCATTTTCAACTGACATTTTACATATTAGGCTGCTTTTCTTGAATATTTTCATACATTACAGTTTCTAACCTAAGGGAACGTAATCTGATTAATAATTGTCATGTTTGTAAAATCAATTCGGAGCTTCTTAGAAATTATCGTTGACTGTCGCAACGCAAAAAAATATTTAAAAATTCATTTTCAATAACGAAAGTATACAATTTCATACACAAAACTTTAAACATTAACCAGAAGCGAATAAATCAGAGGAATTATATTTAGTATCATTTCATGGATACAATCAAATTCAACTCTCTTGGAAGATAGTCAATACTTTCTGCCGCCCATTTGTAAAACCCATTATTGTTAGTCGAAATCTTATACTTAATTTCATTGTAAAATAATTATATCATTTCGAATTTGGATGAGCTATAGAATCATCGTAAATCAGGCGTAATTTTAATGTGTCGAACAGGGGCGGCCGAACGTTCCGGTTTCAAATTGATACTCGATTTTACATTTTCTAATGGCCTATAATCGGTTATTGTATCATTTGTGTAACGTATAGCCTTGTAATGGAGAGGACAATGTTTGCAAAGCCGTTTGAATTATTTATACACAGAGCTGATAGTGTCTGGCAGATACCGCTGGTTGACAATGTAAACACATTGTTGCAAGTTCCATAACTATTTCTGCTTAGAGGTAAAGTAGATATAAAATGTATGTAATGTCTATTTGAATATATATTTATTTCTTTTGTAAATAAATATAAAAATAACGGTTACACTTGTCTTGTACAACTCTTTTATTGTTTGACGCTATGCTTTTCTCTTTGTGTCTGATGGAACAGGTGGAGGACTTTGTGATAGCAGATCTTGCATCCTATCGGGGCTGAGCCGTTTTGATGTCTTTGGGCCCTTACTGGTGTTTCCCATATATAAATGCATTGAATACATGCATTTTGGTTCTTATGGTTTGCTTTTATGTACATTTACAAAAAAAATGTGTTTTACATGCTATGCCTTCTGCTGCCTTTTCTCGCAAATGTGTTTGTGTGTGTGCGTGTGCGTGTGCGTGTGCGTGTTTGTTGGTCATGTGAGCGTCCAAGAGTGCATTGCTGTGGATTGCAATTTGAGCAGGCTGTGTTCTTGGAACATGATATTTCCTGATAGATATCTTTCCTTGTTTAATACAATACTTTGTACAGGCATTGTCATGATTAAGGTCGTTCTGCACATTTGATAAACTGGAAGTTATGGCGTAACGTTATTTATCCGGATAACGTAGACTCGGTATACGGAAATGAAAACCGCTTATAAATTAAGGACAGTTCACGAGTCAATTTTAATTGCATCCCATGAGAAAATTTATTAAAACGGCAACGTTACTATCTTTCCAATGATAAAATATGATATTAAAACATTTAGCACATTCAATAATTCCAGATAATGTCTTAAAACCAGCGCGGAATACGTGGATCTCTTTAATCATGGCCAATTATCTCAAAAATAAGCACATCGGATTATACACGGGTGTGTATGGGGGGGGGGGGGGGGGGGGGGGGTGGAGGAGACAATCCAGTTCCCGCAAATGGGTTGCGCGACTTCAGATACTGGTGTTGCGCATCAGGATATACAATATTGAGGTAGGCGAGTTCTTGTTTTTGTTATTAGTGACACATTTACGAATGTTTCAGAAAAAAAGCAAAATGCTATTCGGCATGAATAAAGATCATATGTGTGACATATCTGTTTTGTACATAAAAATTGGCTCTGTTATCACAAAAACTTGGCTTGCATGAAACGTCATCATGAGAAATGCCTATTTCCTAACACGTGTGATTACTTTCTGGAATTGTAATACAGTCAAATTGGCAAACAAAATAATCGGGAAGGGGTTGAGCCCCGGGAATGAAGCTGCTTGTATATTATATAGTCAAATTGTCCTTTTTCAATCCAATTTTTCATTTTGGGCAAGAAAATTCATTTGTAGCCAGTGTCTTTAGCAGGTTAGGGCCAACGCTAGGATGGTGACGAAAAACAAGTTCCCTATGCCATGTTTATAACAAGATATAATCAACGGAGACACTACTTTGCTGTTGAAAGTACATGTAAGAGTTGCCTCTATGAATTTAACTTCAAATGGTTTTAATCGACATAAGACCAGGAAACATGTTGGCTTTTGGGGTTTAGCGCTGTTTTCAACGGTATTCCAGTTATGTTTGGTGGGCAGCTAGCCTAACAACAGATTCGGTACCCGTAGTAACCTGTTTTCCGTAAATGCCAACTTCTCCATATAAATCAGGGGTGAAAGACAAATGATCTTAGACACGGTGTCTTTCATCACAGCGGAGACAGTACGCCTCGCCCAAGGATCGAACTCACGACCCTGCGAGACGAAGATCTGAGCTCTCTGTCTCTCTCTCCCTCTCTCTCTCTCTCTCTCTCTCTCTCATAATTGCTTTTAAGTATACGCGCAACCTGTGTAGTAAATGTTCATCAAGAAGACATCTTGATTCTTGCAGCAACAATACTCCGACAAAGAGTGTTTTGAAATGCATAGAAACTTCACTAGCAGCACTCTGTAACCATGAAATATTCTAGAATTGCTAACGTTTTCACGTTTGTTTGTCTGCTAATTGTCTTATAATTACGCAAATGATAAGAGTCCACTTTAAAATGTAGGAATTATGCATATTTTCCTCGCGGCTGTTTTTGCACTATAATTACTATAACATTTCTGAGGTCCACTGTACCATTTGGTACGGGCAATGATACAATACATTTCAAATCATGGTCCCATTCTTCTCGAAATAATTTCGGTAATTATATCCATTGAAATAATACCTATGTATGCACAATTTGGTTTTGAAGTGACATAGAGACAGAAAAGTTTGACATTATAATATACACGAGCAACTCCATTCCGGGTGCGCAACCCCATTCCCGATGATGTTTAAGCAATTTTGTTCGGGCCCCATAAAGTATCACTACCATTTTAGGTTACATCCGGACTCGATGAAAAAGGATTTCAATTGCGGAGAAGTCGAGAGTGACAGGAAGGACAAGAGATACAAACAAGAGGGTCATGATGACCCTATATCGCTCACCTGTTAAACTTGGCATTGGAATCATCAAGATACATATTCTGACCAAGTTTCATGACGATATGGTCATAAATGTAGCCTCTACAGTATTAACAAAAATTTTTTTGATTTGAGTTGTGACCATGTTTTTTGACCCCAAATGACCCAGTTTCGAACTTGGCCTAGAAATCATTACGATAAACATTCCTACCAAGTTTCATGCAGATAGGGTCATAAATATGGCTTCTAGAGTGTTAACACGCCTTTCCTTTGATTTGAGCGGGAGACCTAGTTTTTGATTCCACATGACCTACTTTCGAAATTGACCTAAGAATCATCAAGATTAACATTCTGTGCAAGTTTATATCAAATCAAAGCATAAATGAAACCTCTATATGACTGAAAGAGCCAAAATAGAAAATTTTACCCCTTTCAGGGGCAGTAACTCTAGAACCCGTGATGGAATCTAGCCGGATTTCGAAAGGAACCGAGATCGTATTTTGGCTTAAGATGTTTGTTAGTGTGATTAAAATCGAATGTAAATGTCACTTCTATCGTGTTCACAAGGTAAAAATTAACAAATTTTGGCTCATTTAGTGGTCAATCAGGGGCCGTAACTCCGGAACCTATGATTGGATCTGACGGATTCATCATGGAATCCAAGATCTATTGTTGATAACGATGTTTTGCAAGTTTGTGTCAAATCAATGTATAAATGAAGTTGATGTGGCTGCAAAAGTAAAAATAGCAATGTTTACACTTTAAGGGTCATAACTCTCGAACCCATGATCGGATCTGGCCAGTTTCCGGAAGTAACCGAGATATTATGCCAATTCAAGTTGTGTGCAACTATGATTAGGCAACATCGATTGCAAAATGTGGTCTCTATCTTGTTCACGAGAAATGTGAACGGACGGCGGACGAAGGGCTTTCACTACCTGACATGTGAGCTAGAAAATGAAATGAAAGAATGTAAGCTCTTAAGTGGTGACTGTCCTAGTGAAAAATGTTGGACTGAAACGGCGGAAGCGGGCTAACATATCAGAAGAGTCCCCTTATATCAACAAGGAGATGCCAATTTACACTGTACACAGGCAACGATCCAGGTGTAAAAGCTATGACAAAAGTCCAATTCAAAAAAAGAACGCCAGTACAGAAAACAACAGGGCCGTGATTGCCCTATATCGCTCACCTGAGTACCATTGTTCAAAATGATATGATCAAGTTTTGACATAGAGCACATAGGCATACACATTAAATATCATCAGGATAAAAAATTTCTTGTAACAGTCCCTTTTGACCTAGTCAGGGCCAATTTCCATACCAAGTTTGAAGGCCCTAGGCTCAAATGCTGCATTTTTGTACTAACATGGCTATTCCTTACCCTGGAAGACTTAGATAACATTTAAAACCAATCTCATTAGATGCTGCTTATATATATTCGTTTACATAAAATAAGGGGATGTCATAAATTCAGTCAAAAGTTATCTACCCTGATTGTCCGAGTCCATCTGATGGCACAAATGACATTTTAAATCAGTATCTTCATTGGTTACTGAGATACGCCCATTTTAATTTGAAACAAGAGGGCCAAGATGGCCCTAGGTCGCCCACCTGAGAAACACACCATAACACACCATAACAGTGTAAATATGGTTGACCTAGTGATTTCATTAAAGATAAATATTCTGACCAATTATTATTAAAATTGGAGCAAAAATCTTGAGTATAAACAAGTATTTTCTTTGATTTGACCTAATGACCTAGTTTTTAACCCCAGATGACCCATATTCGAATTTGACCTAAATTTCATCAAGGCTATCATTCTTACCAAATTTCAGGGAGATCAATTGAAAAATACAGCCTCTATCGCATACACAAGGTTTTTCTTTGATTTGACCTAGTGACCTAGCTTTTTACCTCAGACTACCCATATTCGAACTTCCGCTAGATTTCATCAAGGCAACCAATCTGACCATATTTTATGAAAATCCAGTGTAAAATGCAGCCCTTATTGCATACACAAGGCTTTTCCTTGATTTGACCTATTGACCTTGTTTTGAACTCAGATGACCCATATTCAATCTTGACTTAGATTTCATCAAGGCTATCATTCTGACAAAATGTCATGAAGATCAATTGAAAAATACACCCTCTATCGCATACACGAGGTTTTTCTTTGATTTAACCTAGTGACCTACTTTTAGACCCTAGATGACCCATATTCCAATTCTATCTAGATTTCAGGTTTTTCTTTTATTTGACCTAGTGACCTACTTTTTGACCCTAGATGACCCATATCCCAATTCTATCTAGATTTCATCAAGGCGATCATTCAGACTTAATTTCATGATGATCAATTGAAAAATACAGTCTCTATCATGTACACAAGGTTTTTCTTTGATTTGACCTAGTGACCTATTTTTTTACCTCAGATAACCCATTTTCAAACTCGGCCTAGATTTCATCAAAGTTATCATTCTGATTTAATTTCATGAAGATCAATTGAAAAATACAGTCTCTATCGCATACACAAGGTTTTCCTTTGATTTGACTTAGTGACCTACTTTTTGACCCCAGATGACCATTATTCGAACTTAACCTAAAGTTCATCAAGGCAATCATTCTGACCAAAATTCATAAGGATTAATTGAAAAATAAACCCTCTATCACATACACAAGGTTTTTCTTTGGTTTGACCTAGTGACCTAATTTTTGACCAACGATGACCCATTTTCGAACTCGACCTAGATTTCATCAAGGTAAGCATTCTGACCAAATTTCATGAAGATTAATTGAAAAAATACAGCCTCTATCGCATACACAATGTTTTTCTTTGATTTGACCTAGTTTTTGACCCCAGATGATCCATTTTCGAACTCGGCCTAGATTTTATCAAGGTAATCATTCTGACCAAAATTCATGAAAACTAATTGAAAAATACAGCCTCTATGCATACACAAGGTTTTTCTTTGATCTGACCTAGTTTTTGACCCCATATGGCCCATTTTCAAACTCGGCCTAGATTTCATCAAGATAACCATTCTGACCAAATTTCATAAAGATTAGTTGAAAAATACAGCCTCTATCGCATACACAAGCTAAATGTTGACAGACGACAGACAGACAGATGACAGACAGACGCCGGACATCGAGCGATCACAAAAACTCACCTGAGCATTGCTCAGGTGAGCTAAAAAAAAACCTTATACAGAGGCAAACTACTACCTTTCATGTGTTTAAAACCTACGACATTACAAAGAACAGCGAAATATCAACACACTAAACTTTACACAATAACACATGAAGCGATACAGACAACCCCTATATGTAACATGCGGTTTGCCATAGCATCTAATGAACGTAATCACTATAGCACAAATAAATTTATTATGAATTGTGTTAATAAATTGCTAAATTTTACTACAGTATTTTAAATTTGTTATGAATAATTAACATTTATGATACGCATTGTTGCACGAATGTTTTCCTAATGGTCATATCCTTTTCCGCATATGGTACAGTAGTAACTTCTTGATAGGAAGGATGGCATACTGGTAATAGTTGGGTTTGACTCCATTTTTCAACAGTATTTCAGTTATATAACGGTGGACAGTTAACCTAACCAGTATTCCTGGATTCTGTAACAGTACAAACCTGTTCTCCGTAAGTAACTGCCAACTTCCCCACATGAATCAGAGGTGGAGGACGAATGATTTCAAACACAATGTCTTTCATCAAATCGTCACGGAGAACATACGCCCCGCCTGGGGATCGAACTCATGGCCCCGAGATCCGTAGATCTGCGCTCTCCCTATTGAGCTAAGCGGGCGGGCTGGCATATTTGTAATAATATCGTAATGGTCGTTATGATAGCAGAGATATATTTTCTAATCTGCCTCCGGCCCTGTGTAGATGATACCGTTGAAATGGTCAGTCGACACGACATGTATCTGGTATCGACAAAGAGCCCCTTGAAACTTCTTGATTTCCTCAATATCACAAGGTTCTGGGCACACAGGCTTTTTTGATGTAACTTTTCTGCCATTTACTTTTGTATGTCACGCCCAACACAAATACTATTCCATTTTTCGTGTTTATCTAACTTAGTTTTGACCGTTACAATGGCCCTCGCATAGCACAACTCATCATTGTTCTGGATACGTATGAAACAATGTTTTTCTTTCAGTGTATTTTTTAAGTTCACATAAGGTTGTCTTTTTCGGATTTCTCTATTTGACTTATCAACATGTATGACTTCAAACATTAAGGATTCATCGATGGTGAAATCTTCATTTCACTGTAATACCCTCTCCACTTCTCCCATAAAACGCTCATTCTGGCAGCCAGATCCGGATTTCATGGGGTGTTGTTTTCAAACTTCGTGGGTATTTTAGTCATTGTAAAAAAACGTACCTGGTTAAGTTATAAAACGTTTAAGACCCGACTGTTCTGAGACACATGACATGTTTGGTGTTCAACGCTTTTACAGGTAGATGTTACGCTTTCTACCTTGATTGTGTCTGAGAAACAGATGACGTACACCAGGATAGGCCCTGCCTCAGCTGCTTTGATCTCTGTCTTCTGGCTTGTTTCTAAAAAAGTGTTTTTATGCCTCTTTAGGTTAGTTTTTTACTTTTTTTCGGGTGGGGGTGGGGAGGTTAACTTCGCACCGACACAATTATAGGTTATATGGCGACTTTCCAGCATTGATGGTGGAGGAAGACCCCAGGTGCCTCTCCGTGCATTATTTCATCACGAGCGGGCACCTGGGTAGAACCACCGACCTTCCGTAAGCCAACGGGATGGCTTCCTCACATGAATTCAACACCCCGAGTGAGGCTCGAACCCACATCGATGAGGGGCAAGTTATTTGAAGTCAGCGACCTTAACCACTCGGCCATGAATGCCCCAGGTTTGTTTTTATATAAATCGAAAAGAACAAATTAGTCTTTTTCATACAATGCACTCTGTACCAACCCACTTAGGGAGAACGCAAATCTACGGATAGCGGGGACATGAATTCAATCCCCGGGAGAGGCGTATGTTCCCCATGACCATTTGATTAAAGGCATTGTGTCTGAAATCATTCGTCATCCGCCTCTGATTCATTTGGAGAAGCTGACAGTGACTTGCGGAGAACAGGTTTGTACTGGTACATAATACAGGAACACTGGTTAGGTTAACTGCCCGTCGTTACATAACTGAATTACTGTTGAAAACTGCATTAAACCCCCCCAAAAAAACATACCCTCTTTTATCATTTGTATTTATAAGGGTATAAGAGAATAACCTGGCTGATATTGTTTTATATACTGTTCTGTAACTTTGGAATATGATGAGGTTGGTACACCAAGGTAGTGCCGCATTGTGGTCCAATATTATTTCGTTTTGTCCTCGTTGTGTCGTACTTATTATTTTACTTGATTTATTTGGTACATATATTAATTATGCTTTCTGCTGTATGACTCTGTATTAAGGAAGCAGCATTCTTGGTACTTGGTTTTTCCTATTGTATCATTATCATTGGTTCTTACTTAAATATCATTACTCTATAATTTTTCATCAAGGAAAAGATTAACATGATGTAAATTTCGATAAAGGAGTGAATGGGCTAGTGGTTAATGGGCTAGACTGCTGCACCAGCAATCCAGGTTCGGTTTTTGGTCGTGGCCTGCAGCTGATATCCTAACTAGTGCTGGGTACTGGGTACTGTTTCCAGCAGTACCGTCCTAGACTGGATGCTGGAGAGGTAAATATGACACCGTTTTCCGTGAACTCGACTACCAATAAGTCCCATCAAGTTTACCTATAGTGTCACTTTATACATATACGCATATTGACAAAATATAAACACGAATTTGAAAATTTTAGAATCGTCATACGAAGATTTAGACAGCCTCTGTAGGAACAAGGATAATGTGTTCTTGTGGTAATTATGCTACTGGCTGCCACCATCCGACCTTCGACACGGTAACATTGGTATCCTACAGGTAAGCACATTGTCGCATTATGTCTGCGCATTTGTAATTACTACATTATCTTTTCAAAAGGTATTGCATTACATTTTAAAGAGCTTTTAATTATTACAAACATCCATAATAAGACATAAAAGAGGAAAATCTCATACATGAACAATTAAACATTTTAGAAATTATCTAACACACAACTTTGAGTGTAACTATAAAGCACCAGTAATTACGAAAGATCGAAGTCAATTAGTGTCTGTTATTTAATTGAGTGTAGAAAATTATGTCAAACACCGATTTCCTATAAACAAAGTCTAACAGGAGCAATGGACATAAAAATAAACTTCTTTATTTGTACAAAACAGCGTGCAATGATTTATCCCCTAAAAGAACATTTTTAAACAAAAATTGAAAATTGCATGATTATATTACGTGTACAAATGCGTGAATGTATTTTGTGTCTATTTAGTTATGAAAGACATTAAAGGGTGACAGGCTAATTGCGGCAATGGCATTATGGTTTCAGTTGTAAAAGCGATTGATGGTGTCAAGTTCTGCGATGAACATTTAATATCTCTATGTTTAATAGCGTCCAACACGAAATGAACCCATAAACGTATTGAATAACATATCGTATAGAGATACGATTTCATTAAAGCGTTACATAGAACTGGATCATTTGGTTTTGGTAACTTATTCTTTGATTTATTCCCGCCATTTTACAAATAGCTTTTAAAAGGGTGTCCTCTCTGTTGTATCATTAAGTTATCGTACACACTTGATCGCTGGCTCATGGAACATGAACTTAATATAAAAATTAACAGAACGGAAAAAGCAAATTTTATACAGCTATTAAATCGTATTTCAATAATTTCAACGTAATAACATATTTTGTTACTGAAATTATGAATTTGTACAATTGAAACAACGTTTGCTCGACCACATGTTTCGAAAATACTGCCTAAATGCATGTATATATACGCATGATGACATGCAAGTATTGCAAATTATAAAGTTTTTAGGTAAAAAAAAAGTTATCTAAACAACCAGTAAATTACATAGAACAAAATAAAAATGAATGTTTGAATCATATCAAAATGTCATAATCCCTGTTTATAGATGTATGAAAAACACCTAAAGTGCTCCTGTTTTAGTATGAACACATTAGATATATTTCTAGATTCAGTTTTTTCATAACTGAATTTATTCTGTACAGCATAACAATACTTTTAGATGAGGATTTTATCCGGGTTTGAATATTGAGATCTTTTAAGTCCTTTGGGTTAATAAAACTTATTGAAAAAGTTGTCGTAGCGAAGTTTTGGATACATGCAATACATTTCTAATTTAATTTGTACAGAAAACTCTTACCTCTTTTCTTGAGATCAGGAAAGGCTGAATAACTTTAAAGCAATGTACAAAGAAATAAAGGGGATTTTTGAGTGTTTTGAGTACATAATGATCTTTCTAAATTGAAATGGAAAACCCATATGTCTTTTATCTTGTCATAACCTTTCTAAAATTAGTCAGTTATCTGTTAATCTCCGTAAACCGTCCACTATCTTTTGAAACTAGATCCCCAATTGAAGTTCAAAGCACACAAAAATGTCTTGTTTGATTCTGTCATCTCTGTAAGGTAGTGCATTGAAACCTACTCCTAGCCCTTTACGGTGTTGAAATATTATTAATGATCAAACGTCATAAACTCTCATTAAGTCGCTGCCTGTGGAAAGGAACGCAGAGTACTGACTTTTCTTTTCTGTCTTGGGGCATGATATACCATTCTCTTTAAAGGTTTAAATGAATAATTAGGCGTAATTTTGCAAAAAGAGTCATGGCGTTGAAATTCTAAACTGTTTGGATAGAAAATACATTTAATGTTTTAGAAATTATAATTTTATAATGCATTACATTTATCACCTTTTGGATTTTTATACACGCAAAGTTGTAATATATTACAAGTAAAGTCTTACTTATATTTCTGTTTAGCAATTCTATCTTGTTGTACATATTAAGACATGATTTAAAAACATTGAAGATAAAAAGTGTAATGATATTCTGGCGTGTTATTAAACGTTTAATATAACTGTGAGATTTGCATTTCAAAAAAAAAAATAAGAACACCACTGCGGTAAGCAATATTTTCAAAAATTTACAGGGGTATTTTAATTACGAATAGTAGCTGTATCTATACACAGTTACAGTTATACACAAAGTTCGAATGTTTGAAAATATATATAAGATCGTACATATTAAAAAGTTTTATGACAGACTCAATCGTGCACCGTTTATGAAACAATCAACTACCCATATACGCTGTACAGGCGCTTTAGGTCATTTGTTTATCTAATAATCATTCTTTATACATATTTGAAAACGCATATATGTGTATGTCTGCCTTTAGATATAAAAGATAAAAGGTAAAGGTAAATAATATCATTTGTCACTATGATTCAGTCACATGTCTATATACATGTTTACTAGTACAAAATTGAGAACTCTACATTAAACAAGAGCTGTCGGAGGACAGCAACGCTCGACTATTTAACAGCCTTGTCGCTTGAATGAATAAGAAAGTCGAAAAAGGGGCATAATTTAGTAAAAAAGTAAAATAGGGTTATGGAACCTGCATAGTGCTTATCAGCTCATGACAGTGGACAAGTGTATGAAGTTTCAATCCATTCCCATTAGTGGGTACTGAGATACCAGCTTACATATAAGAATTTAACCCAAAAACTCCTAAGTTGAAAAAGGGGCATAATTTTGTAAAATGCAAAGTTGAGTTATTGACCCTTTGCACTGCACGTCATATCATGAAAGTGAACTAGTGTGTGAAGTTTCAATCCTTTCCCATTAGTGGATACTGAGATACCAGCTTACATACAAAAACTTAACCAAAAATTTCTATGTTGAAAAAGGGGCATAATTTTGTAAAAAATCAAAATAAAGTTATGGGACCTGCTTTGTGCATGTCAGATCATGACAGTGAACAAGTGTGTGAAGTTTCAATCCATTCCCATTAGTGAGTACTGAGATACCAGCTTACATACAAAACCTTAACCAAAAAATTCTAAGTCGAAAAAGGGGCATAATTTTGTAAAAAAGCAAAATAGAGTTATGGAACCTGTGCAGTGTAAGTCAGTTTATCACAGTAAATAAGTGTGTGAAGTTTCAATCCATTCCCACAAGTGGTTACTGAGATACAAGCTTACATACAAAACCTTAACCAAAAATTTCTAAGTCAAAAAAGGGGCATAATTTTGTAAAAAAGCAAAACAGAGTTATGGAACCTGTGCAATGTAAGTCAGTTTATCACAGTGAATAAGTGTGTGAAGTTTCAATCCATTCCCACAAGTGGTTGCTGAGATACCAGCTTACATACAAAAACTTAACCAAATCGGGACGCGGACGCGGACGCCGACGCCAACGCCGACGCGGACGCCGACGCATGGGCGAGTCCAATAGCTCTACTATTCTATGAATAGTCGAGCTAAAAATCTTAACAGTTGTTTATACTCATACATATAAAAGTCAGTTAATCGATGTCTATGTTTCATTTTGTCTATGTTTTTGGCTACGTGTTGTTCTTATGCTCGCCCATGGGTGCACTGATGTGTGTTGCGAGTTCGAGAAGCTGCGTCCTTGGAACACGTTGATATTTATCCCTGTCTACGATGTACTACTCAACTGTAATGTCAAAATCTTATTATTGTCCGTTAACATGACAGTTCGAAGGTGAAATAAATCTCATAAAGACAGAAAACATATACGAAAGGGTTCCTTGCTTTTTCTACATGAAGCTTTAAGCGTCATTTGACGTTTTGCTAGAAGAAATTGCAAAATCATATTGGATCATTCCTATTTACATCATCTTGTTTCAATGTAAGTAAAGGAATAGCAAGAAAGCACTGTTAAGACAGCCCAGGACAGTCAAAAACTTTTTAACAATTAAGTAAAAACGCAGTCTGTCCGGTATACTTTCGGTAACTGCACCGTTCCGAAGTTGTTGTTTGTATTTTTTTTTGTCGTATTTCTTCAGAAATTCTTGAAAAACGTCTATTTTCACAAATAAAAGTCAGTGACGATTTTCATAAATATTTGTTAATTTTAGAAAAGTTGTGCAATGTTGAAGAAAGGGTAATTCATGAATTTGCAATCGTCTTCAGCAGTTAGTTATATTTGTAAATACATATTACAGATTCTGTTTTTGCATGTACCGGGTATTACAGCACGTGTTCCACGTTCGAAGTGACAAAGGATATGCTTTGAATACCATATAACCACTATATAGATCAGATTTAATGAAACACAATAACTATCAAATTGAATGAAATATCTCCAAAAATGAATGTTGCGTTCTTACTGATATTGAGTGTATGCGCCCTCTTGTGAATTGGAAATATGTAAAGAATTCTTTGCAAGTATATTTATTTCTAAAAAATATAGTCAACCACATTTATTGTGTAATATTCATTGAATGTCGCTTACATTTGTCAACAGTTCTATTTACACCATAGCTGCTAGTTCGAACATGTATCGAATGAGATGATACTCTTATTTTAGTAAGAATTATTCTTAGATTACTTGGCAGTATATCAAGGTAACTTTCATATACAAATGGGTCTTTAACATGATTACTAGTATGTAAATTCAATACAGCACTGTTCTCCTATCATTATGCCATTTTTGTATGAAACAGGTTATAACTCTTTCCTTAAATATGTGTACAAAACTTTATTGTTCACAGATTCGGGATATTCCCACACATAATTAAAGCCGTAGTTACAAAGTAAACTTTTAATATTTGACAACCAGTATTTCTTTCCAAGACTACAATCAGCAAATGCAATTTTATAAACTACTTTTAAAATAACATCATCAGTCTCTTATAATTTGAACCAGTATTTAATGAATTTTACATAATCTTGATACATACAAAGGGTAAGGTGCAAGTTCCCAATATACAGCAGCACTATATGTTTTTTGTTTAACATTAAGTATCTTTTTGCAAAATTTGAGATGGACTTCCTATTTCTTTTATTACCCCATATTTCAACAGCATAGTTTAATATTGATCCAATAAACGAATCAAAAAGTTGATATGAGAGTTTTGACTTAAGTTGATATCTGTTGCAATTAACTAATAACACATTGAGAGCTTTGGTCACCTTTCAAATTAGTTATTTTTGATTTAAGGTGAAACGTACAGTATAAGTAAAACAAGGTATTTCAAATCTTTCACAACCTCGAGATTACCATCACATACGAATTGTTTATTTTTCTTCAAACCACTTCTTTTTCTAAACACAACAACTTTGGTTTTATTTACATTTACATCAAAACTCCACTTCTTACAATGTAAAACTCTTCATTCTTGCATAAAAAATCTTCTTTTTCATTGGATCCGCCCATGTATAAACGGGAGAAAAATCGTGTGCAAACAAGGCAGTTCACGTACAGTTAATGCACGATTTTTATTTTTGAAATGCTTTTCCAGTAACGGACATAATTACATCCCTACGCAGACGGAATCTAGTATCTGTGTCTTGTTTCTTCCACAATAACTTAGCATAAAAATTGCATTCTAATCCATAGCAAGTTTTGCCATTATCAGTTACCAACCCAAAACGCACTGCTTACAACAATATACGTACTCGCTTCTACCTCTGTTTACCCACTTTTTTTAACACTAGGTCTTTCAATTTTTGTCGATAACCGTGAATATATTGAATTGCGAGTAACTTGTGCGATTATTTGTCTTTAGGAATCATTTTCATGTTTTCGGGAAGGATCAGTCTGTATGTTTTTATCTAATTTCTCGCAGAATTCATATAAATCTTGAAAGCTATTCACTACGTTCGCACTGAAAATGTGTTCGTACTCAATATTACTCGAATGTAAAGTTATTATTCTTGAAATTGTGTTCATGTTTACCGAATTTTAAAGTAATATGCAAAATTATTGGTAATGTCATGTTTGTAATAACGGGAAATACAGAAAATCGTTTAAAAAACTTCAGTACATGCTTTTGGTTGCGTTGTTGATTTCTGGGCCCCGGTTATGGATATTTAAAACATGTTTACAGTTTCCAAGATCGACAGAATGGGAATTAAAAAAAGTTACGGAATCGTAGTCATCACATATGAAACACAATACATTTAGTCGCCTTGTCATTTTTTATGCAAGAGTAGTGACAATACACGTTTGTTTGTTTTTTGTATTAACGTCTGCAGAATCCCGCGAAAATGTTTGTGACCGAGACCGAAGGACGAGGTCCCGGGCGTTAATACACAAAAAAAAAACGTGTATTATCCCTCCATTAATTTCTGCTGGCGATTTCCTCAAAATTACCATATCATCAGCAAATAACAGATGTATAAGTACAATGTCATTTATAGTCAGACCACAATTAACCTTTTGTTGCGAAAACAGCTCAAAGTCATCAATAAAAAGAGAAAATAAGATTTGAGAAATTACCTCCCCTTGACATAGGCCCACAGCATATTCAAAGAAATCAGAATAGCTATTACATAATTTTCCACATGCTTTAAATTTGTTGTACATATCTTTCACAATACGGAGCAATTTGCATTTAATACCACACTTAAATAACTTGAGCCAGAGTGCATTTCTATATATATACAATCAAATGCTTCTTTAAAATCGACACAAGAACACAATATAAATGTTTATTATCATATTTGTTTAATATGAAAAATTTTATTTTACATCGAAATTATTTAATTCGGAATCTTAACTTCGCTCACATATGGGTTTATTTTAAAATGCATGTCTTACATAGATTATGTACTTACAAATCACGAATAAAACTTACATCGTTTTAATTACAGAGACAAAACAATATTATAGATGCTTCACCACTAACAGTTATTTTTCCAAAAATTTTACATAACTATATATTCGTACACATGCATTTTCTGTTTTATATTTTGTTTTACTGAATATTCTATTGGTCCTAAACCAATTAAAGCCAAATTACGAGTCATTAAAGATGTGAACCTCAATGCGACTTATCCTCAAACGATCTTAAAATATTCTCAAAAAGTTGTTCCCCTTTAAAATGAATACCATTTGTAAAGTAATAGAAATAAGCAATTGCTGAAAACTACGTCCACCCAGTTATGTGGAAGTTCAGAACTGGGACATTATTGCAAATGAATCAAAACGAACATATGTAACAGTTCTTTGGAAATGGTGAGTTTTTAAGGCGCTGAACTGTCCGAACGTGTGTCTTCTTTATCCAGTCCTTTTCCAGAATTCAAAGCATAAGTCAGTAAACTGACAACAACTGTTTTATAGAGTTAAATACTTTTTTATATGCTGTTCAATTTTCATGTAAAGCAAGCCTTTCTGTCTATGAGTTGGTGTTGTTTGAATGTTTTCTAAAAATGTAAGGCTGAGCATTAAATCGATTTGATTAAGAAGATATCTTTATTTTTTCTTCTGGTTCTCCTACATCTTGTTAAAGGGGTTTATTCAGTTTTCTTAAATGTTGAACAATCCTTGGTCAATTTTGCTAGAATTACCCAAAGGAAAGGATTTCCAAAACATGTGTCCACAAAAATCTTCACAATCATTTCTAGCCTTTATGACATTAAATTTTGGCACGTAATACCTTTTTCTGGATTTTTTGTGCAAGTATCCGCTACCGGCTGCATGTTTATGGGTTATTTCTGTATGAATTCTTTATCTATTACAAAGAATCCACACACAATAAAGAATCATCAGAAGATTTTATGTTCAAAAATACATTGCTTTGTAATTCATTCATACACGAGTCCAAAACCATGATTTTAATCTTGTAATGATAACAAACAAACGAGTGGTCGTTCCTGCTGGTTCTGCACAATAAGATGAACCCTTCAGGTGATTGACTGATTTTCCCGCAATTTCAAATGCAATGCAGTAACTATATTATGTGAATTTCCCGTTGGGAAGATGTGTCTCCTTTTAGAGAAGCTTCGGATTTCATATCTACAAACGTTGAATAACTTGACAAAAACTGAATATCAGAAATTTAAAAAAATTGTTAATATTTTAACATAGCTTACTAGTATTTCATTTAAAGACACTGGATCATTCTTATGCATCCCATCTTTTTGAATGAAACAAGAAAACAACGACAATTGTCCGTTATAAGACGGTGCCCTACAGTGTTCGTGGCTGCATTTGTTTTATCCATGTGGTCTAGTTGTTTATTTTGCTGTATATTTTATGTAGATGATTGATTCATTTTTGTTCTATTTTCTTGTCCGTTGTGATCATGGAGTCCATTCAATGTATATGTATAACAGAATGGTGTTACGGTAGGGGATCTGACTACACATTTCCCTCTGGCATAGGCTCAGTCAGAGCAAGTCTGGTACCAGTTAGCTTGATTTGCATCCTATACTTCCAAATGATCTTCTTTTAGCATTTTAACGATAAAGGCCTAATTATAGTAAAGGAACCAGCGTGTGAGCCATCTAGTCTAGTCGCGTAATGGCGGGCAGGTTTTTGAACACTAATTTTTCACTTGGCATGGCCGCAGAGGTCTAAATTAAAGCTGTTTTCTGTTTAAATTTCATTGTGCACAGAACTACAATATTGAATAAGCGCAATAGAAAATAGATAACATATCCTTGTACAACTTTATAACATGCTTAAAAGCCAGTGGACTAACACAAAAAATAGTGGTTTTCCGTGTAAAAATGGCAGGAGTGGCGCCTAAATTGTTTTGATTTTGTCGCCGAAAAGAATATTTAACCACTGATTGGAAATCAGTATTTCCCGCTACAGGAATCAAAGACTAGTAGTAAGATTTTACCTATTTTGCACATGAATCAGTAATTGATAGTCAATAGTTCCCGCTACTGGAATCATTGATTAGTAGACAGTTTTTACCGCTAAAGGATGCAAATACTGGTAGCCAGAATTTGTCCATTCTGTATGAAAATCATTCATTTGGTAGTCAGTATTTACCCATTTTGACCAAACTTACACTTACATTAATCATATAATTAGTAAGAATTGACTATAAACACGTTTCTGTCAGGAGCAATTATCAGTTTTGTCCACACATCTATCAAGTACAATATTTAACTAGTACCAGCTTGGCTACAAAAGCAATTATTTCTTCAGCAATCTAATATGCATCATCTTTCAATATTTAATTAAAGTAACATTAATAACGTATTTATTTAGTGTTAATATATGCATAATCTCAATAATTGCATTAATTTATAAACATATGCGCAGCTTGCAACTGAATAACCTGTTGTTTTGTTGTCTTTTTGAATTGCCAACTTTTTGCATTTTGTCTAAACAAAACACCTCTTCCATATTTACAAACGTCTTTGTCTTACCCTTTTGCTCGATTCTTGCTGTACAGACTCGCAATCCGAGCTGCAGATGCTAAAATCTGATTCACTCATAAAAATTATCATTAACCATAAAATTCAAACAGTATTTCAATCAGCGGAGTGATAGCAGCGGTCAGAGTTAACAAGAAATATACATCATCGGCTTCAACTTTTAACCTCTTATTTATAAATCAATGTTCGTTGATTGTCGTTTGATAGCTTGTTAAACCGTTTCAAGATAGGAAATAATGGTTGCACCAATTAATTCACCCTCTAAGTATCTTCTACCAGTTGTCGACGTGCTGGGCATCTTGCAGCGGTACCATTTTATGCACATATCACGTGACCTGTAAAGTAAATAGCAAAGAGTAACAGCCGATAAGTGGAAGGATTGGGGTTTTGTGTCTCAAATAAATAATTTAGTTTTAGTAAATATTCAAGCGCCGGTGCTTTTAGTATAGTTACTTTATCTGCTTGCTTTTACGTCGTACAAAAATACAAAATGTAAACGAAATGTAAATGAAAACGAAAACAAAATATATCCGGTGCAAAACTGTCGTCTGTATTTATTTCAAAACAATGGTAGATGCGTATATCTGGTCGATGTCCAATCATCAAAATAAAATGATTCCAACACCATGGCACAGGCTGTTCCTGTGTTTCAGAACAAAAACAAAGTTGTCATAAGGTTACACGGGACATTGTGTTGAATCAAGACAGACTGCAATTTTTACACCCAGACAACGGTTACAACATTCCAAAGCTGCAAATATGTGTTAACTTAAGATTGGCTATATCGATTAAGAAGATATTTTAGTCTTTATATTTAATATTTACCAGCCCGTTATAACTGTTTGGTTTCTAAGAGAGCGTCCTCCTCTGCCACGATAGAAGCATCCTGCTGATGTAATAATTTGCACTGATTATAAAGGCTGACTAAATGTTTTGATCATTTTGGGTGGTCTGCTCGAGGGGCGTGCTCGGAATAACGTTCATGGTCTACATGGAATTTTTGTTATGCAATCCGATGGAAGCTGTGTATCTTGCGGTTAATTGGAGGATATTATTCTCTCCAAGAAAATAATGATATTTCAGCTAAAGGTATTCTACACTGACACGTTCGGGTAATTGTGTGGCGCTAGACGCCTGGAATCATATTTAGATACCGTCTTTTAAGACATAATTGCATAAATGAACATTTAGATAAACTGAATACAAACTGATTGAAGTTAAATCCAACGACAATTAATTTGATAAGTACTGCATCAAAATTTAAATTGAATTGAAGTCAATCATTTAATCAGATTAATGTTATCAAATTAATTTTCTTTCTTTTTTTAAAATAAAATCTAGCAGTAGTTTCTGCCACAGTCTTGTCGTTGAATATTCTTAGATTCGAAACATATTTGAAGCATATTTCAGTTTCAGGTCTTATGCTTTCATCTGCATTGACTGAGCCCAGAACAAATAAGCAGTACAGTGAAGGTTGTATTTCTATTTAACACAAAAATGTAATATTATCATTTTTTCTTTGATTCCATTCCTTTTATTCAGGTTAGATCAAAGCTGAATGACATCATATAGAAGCCTGCTCTCAATCAATGTCAAATACGGTCTTTCTCACTTTTGTAATAAAATAGATTAAGACCGATCTCACTGGTAGTTTGAGAAAAAGGATTTTGAACAATTGGCTGCAAAATGTAGTAATTCAATACAACATAAACAAAGTATTAAAACCCCTTAATATAATCAGAGAATACCCTTAACCGGTATCGTATGTTAGTTTCTTTATACATATAATTTCTTGTAACAAAAACTTTGAAATTAAACCCGCAAATTTACGTTGATTATATATCTGTCAATTCTAAAATAAACTGTAGAATGTTGGCCTTAAATGCCCTTTGACAGATTTAAACACCAACGTCTCGCTGGGTTATACTTTGTAAATATGAAACTGACACCGGGGCGAATTTCTGACCTGAAACTGACATTTGAAAATATGTACTTTTCTACCTATAAAGCTCTTTGAAATGAAAATTTATTTTCAGCTATTTTTTGCTTTTCTCTTGATGTTACGCAAATTTCATTTTATGTAAAATGTACTTTAAATTTCCTGTTAAAATATGTTTGCATGCAAATTTTTAAATTTTCTTCAGTGATTTCACAACATCTTGCTTATCACTATTTCTATTTAATCGTACAGTCGCAATTGTTATTGTTTTTTGGGGGGTTTTTTTGGGTTTTTTTTTTTTGTTATTTTTTGTATGATAATGGTATCGATACAAATACACTAACAAGTCTTTTTTTTTGGCTAAAGTTGTAAATTGAATACTAAATCATTGTGTATTTATACATGGGTATCAAATGACTACATTCTACAGCAGTTTGATCTATGTTCTATCAAATCATCAATACATGCTTTTTCTAACACCTTCCGCTCACTTATTGACTTAAATTGCAATGATTGCTAAAACATTACTTTGACCACAGTGTGGTTTGTCAAAAATATGTTAAATAATGAATGTAACTTTGGCGTCGGATTATATAATATATATGCTGTCTAAGAGAATGATGTTGTGTTTTCTATATTTCCACAGAATGGTCATTTACTATGTAACATTAATTTTCATGGATGAGACTTCAGTACATGATATAATCTATCATAATTGTTTATAATGCTTGGAATGTTTTTGGGACAGAATGTATGTGAACTGTACAATTTTTGTTTTCGTAGCAAACAGTAATTGCAGCTTTCAGAGATATAAATTTAAATGTTCTGTTCAAAAAGGCTGATAAGCAGGGAAAATATTGCGTAATTAAATTGCAACAAAACATTTATTCTTTCCAATCCTTTGATTCTTTTCCAATTCTGTTTTAACATTTCTATCTATCTTAATTTATTCATGTATTCGCTTATTTATTATTTCGTTATGCAGATTTCATTGAAATTTGATAAAAACATTTTTTAAGTTTTGTTTTGTAGTTGTCAGGCAACAGCCTTTATCTATTGACAAACTAGTATGAAGTTATGTCATATAACTTGGTAAAATTTTGCTAATAAAATTTTGATACTAGAAATATTTCAAATTCCTAGTTATACGAGTATTACTTTTGCGGATACTGCTACTTAAATTTCACCTAAAATAAAAACATATTCGGACACACCACTCGAATCTAAACGAACCACCTGTTAGCTACTCCCCGTTGTGAGTTATTAGCCTTTAAAACTTTTGGTTAAATTAAGGACCGTTTAATGTTAACTAGGGAGCCACCGGATAGCCAGCTACTAGCTCTCCTGTGTCGGACCATTATCGTTTTACAACTTTTGGTGGTCACTGTTTGAAATAGCCTGCTGGGGACATTTATTACATGGTATCGTATGGTCAGTTCCCTTTAATTTAAAACTGTGTGGTCTCCTGTAAAACGCTGGCATACAGTCACGCTATATTGCTGGTTTGTATGTTGACTCTAGACTCGTACGTTAAATACGTTTTGTTGCATGTTTGTTTATGTTGATAATTAATAATTTTGTATATGTAAGAGGACATTATATCCTGTGCAGAATATTTTTTTATTTTTTCGAGTAAATAAATTCAGAAATTTAGTTCATAAATATTGCCGTTTTGTCTGATTTTAGTATTGTGTTTTATAGTATTTCAGTTAAATAACGACGGGCATGCAGTTATCCTAAACAGTGTTCATAGCTTCTGTACCTTGGCCACAAGTAATTGCCAACTTCTCCACATGAATCATAGGACAGATGATTTCAGACGTAATGTCAACTCAAAAACATCGTAACAAAGATTTGGCGAGCCTCATTTTCTCCTTGAAACAGTATGTGTGCATTTGATTCAAATTATATTTTATTTACATATTTGCATTTATTAACAGTAAAAACCTGAAACATGTAGAAATGTATATGTATAAAAATGTTTTTAAATAAGGATTTCAAAAATTGCTTACTTATTTGCTGGTGAGATGTGAACATTATCTGACCAGATAGAAATACCTTTGGTTTATTTCTCTTAAAGCAACATTTTTCAGGAATTCATTGGTATCAAAAATGATTTTTAAAAGTCGTTGGTTTTATTTATTTTTCGTTTTGATATTCTAATTTGTCTAGCAGGCAGCAGCCTAAATGTACATGAGAATTGCCCCCATCGCATATCTATCGTCATGATTTTTATTTGATTTCACGCACCTACAAGCACGTATCTAACACGGTTCCGGTAGAGCTAATATGCAGACGTATCGATATAATGATTTTAACAGTCACTCAGTCACGCCCTCCCACGTTTAAATTCACCAGTAAAACTTGAGTGATTTTTTGTGATCAATGAGTGTAACAGACGTTATTTATAGATTTATGTAAATATAACGCTGTCTGAAACTTTCCTGCAACATAATTATGTAAACCTAAGCACGAATATTTGTAAGAAAATGCACTACTAAATGCACGAAATACACAGCTAGAGATCTCTCTCCGCCTAATTTATGATAGAAGTTGCGGTTAAGTTGTCTGTGTTCAAATTTACCGTCTACAGTTTTTTTCCATATAAATATGCATTTTTCTGGGTATCTATAATGGTTTACAGTAATAATGTAATGTTTGAAATCTGAGTAGAAACGCTTTTTACTATTGTTTAAATCTGAGATCAAAATCACCCGGAAAATGACATAAAATGGGTGAAAACGTGCATGACTGGTCGTGTGACAGCTTTTTGAATTAATTTAATTATTTTGTAATAAGTCTTAATGTTCACTGTTTTTAATTTACTTACAAAACAAACATTTAGTTATGTTTATTTATCAAAACCATTTGTCTAAAAACAAACTCTAGTTACAAAATTTAAATTAATTTATATATGCCAAACAGATTTTGGGTGGCATATCATACCATCATTAGGTAATTGAGGTATTTTACTCGTTACATTATTTTGTTACTCTAGAGAATATTTCTGTAATACAATTCATATATTTGATTTCAATATTAAAACATTATACCCAAATCTTAACTGAACTCTTTTGCCTAATAACACCATTTTGTTCAAATTGTATTCTTATCGCAAGTTTCATCTTACTTTTGAGAAACAATATAGTAAGTTATGGGTTTAGCTGGGTAGAAAATCTGGGTTTACGTTTCAATTCTAATTGATCATTATCTTGTAAATGTACGTTCCGAGATCGCGTGCATAACGTTTCCTAATAGAGATCAATACAAAGCTATTTGAACAGCGAAATTGTATACTTATTTAGACTAAAGGAATAAATATCAAATGCAGAAGGCGTAACTGCCCATTGTCAAAATATATAAAAACAATTGCGGCATTTGTTTTGTAATACAATAGGCACTTGTAAGAATAAATGGACTAATGTTTGTAGAAAATACGTTTTTGTTTTAAGATAAGAATTCTCATGATTCCAATGACATAGGGAAGCTTTTTGTTTGTTTTCTAAAGTCAATAGTTGGGGTTAATTGGTATTTTATAAATAACAAGTTCTGTCTGTCGTACTCTATACTGTGCTCACTTTAAACCCTATATTCCTAACACGAAGATTTAACTAAATATTTTCTGTTTATATTATATCAGTTCATATATAGTTATATGGTTATGTGTCTTAATATTGCTTGCACTTCACTTATCACAGATTTCTGCTATTTCATGGTGTCCGGGCTTTAAAGTAAGACAAGAAATAGTTTTCTTACCAAATTTGAATAAGTTTAATCCTTTAAATATGTTTGGTAAGGAAACCTTCGGTAGAATAAAATGAATGTGTAAATTGATTTCATTTATATGTAAACGGTTGTAAAAGGCAAAGACATAGTAGCAATAGATATATTTCGAAAAACGCAACATCATACAGCAGTATATATATATATGGATGTGTAAGTGTTTGACAGTTACACAAAAGTACGTACACAGAGAAAATCAGCTAAATAACAAGGACAATTTACGTAGACAGAGTAAAACAAGTAAACAACAAGGACATTTTACGTAGACAGAGAAAAACAAGTAAACAACAAGGACATTTTACGTAGACAGAGTAAAACAAGTAAACACCAAGGACAACTTGCGTAGACAGAGTAAAACAAGTAAACAACAAGAACATTTTACGTAGACAGAGTAAAACAAGTAAACATCAAGGACAACTTGCGTAGACGGAGTATAACAAGTAAACAACAAGGACAATTTACGTAGACAGAGTAAAACAAGTTAACCACAAGGACAATTTACGTAGACAGAGAAAAACAAGTAAACAACAAGAACATTTTACGTAGACAGAGTAAAACAAGTAAACAACAAGGACATTTTACGTAGACAGAGTAAAACAAGTAAACAACAAGGACAACTTGCGTAGACAGAGTAAAACAAGTAATCAACAAGAACAACTTGCGTAGACAGAGTAAAACAAGTAAACAACAAGGACAATTTACGTAGACAGAGAAAAACAAGTAAACAACAAGAACAAGTTACGTAGACAAAGAAAAACAAATAAACAACAAGAACAATTTGCGTAGACAGAGTAAAACAAGTAAACACCAAGGACATTTTACGTAGACAGAGTAAAACAAGTAAACAACAAGGACAATTTGCGTAGACAGAGTAAAACAAGTAAACTCCAAGGACAATTTGCGTAGACAGAGTACAACCAGTAAACACCAAGGACATTTTACGTAGACAGAGTACAACAAGTAAACACCAAGAACAATTTACGTAGACAGAGTACAGCAAGTAAACACCAAGGACAATTTACATAGACAGAGTAAAACAAGTAAACACCAAGGACATTTTACGTAGACAGAGTAAAACAAGTAGACACCAAGGACAATTTACGTAGACAGAGTTAAACAAGTAAACACCAAGGACACTTTATTTTTTGTCATTGCTGTCTTACTGTTTTACTTGTCTAGCATTAGATCAGTTATCAAAGTCTCATCCATTTACATTTTATGCACATATACAAACATAAAATAGCACATAGCATACCAGTAAATGATCATTCTATGTTTTTGTATAAATGTCAATTATATTTACACATCCCTTCAAGCCCTGGATTTTGTTTTTGAGAGGCTATAGCTTATCCTGTTCGATCTTTGTCCTTGACCTTCGGCCACAAGCTCTGACAGCAAAGGCAAATGACACTGTTACAGCCAAACAAAAATACCTTCATACCTAGTAGATTCAAAACTTACATCACTGACTAGAAATGAAATATTTAAATTATATTCCCTGGTAAATGATAGCCTTAAGTAAATTACAGGCATTACAAGTCGCAATTACAAGAAAATTTATGTTTCTGATTTAAAAACGCAAAAATAAGACCCAAACCGTCGCGGAATGAAGAGAATGTTGAACAATTATTTTTATTTCAAGCATCGAATTTTGTCGAAATCTAATTATAATCCTCAAAAATTCCTTTTCTTAGACTCAGCGCAGACACAAAAATATATCATAACCAATAAAATGAAATTAGTTAAGATTTGGCGTCATATACCTAACAATGTAAACGAAGCTGGTATTTACACAATTCTAAGCAGACTCTTTAAGTATGGTGAATTAGTCTCTGGTTTGGTGTAAAATTGCTGCAGGGACGACAAAGGAATGGCTTATGCCAATAGAGCGAATGGTAAACCCCAAGCATTGATATCAAAAGTGACAGAGAAGAGTCCTAAATGAAACGTAGTCACTTCTGGGTATATGATTACTGTTGAAGAGAACCAGAACTGGTTGTTTCAGACAGAAAACACAATAAATATCGCAAGTTTTATGCTCCATAAATGCGCGATTACATGTTATTTCCAGCGTTTTCGATATTGGCAATTCAGACAATTAGACGATAAAATCCCCGCGGTCTATTAACAAACTCTTCATAAACAGACGATCAAACCTATCTTATGGTGTTTGCAAATGAATGGTGATTTTATATCTACTATCATATTTAGGAGCGACTCTTGTACATTTTAATGCATAATGAAAATAAATCGTAAATTATATTTGTAATATGCCATTTACATGTTCATTCTTAATGATAATATATATATTTATATATGGGTAAATTATTACATATTACTTGATATATAGTTAACATCTTTTGATACTTTCGCAACTAGTAGCAACAGCAAAGCAACTGATTCTATTCTGAGCTGTTTGGACAATTCACATGGTGTATTTTTTGCCCAGCCGCCGCGAAGAAATGTTGATAGATGTGATATCCTGTAAGTCTGTTAGCCACTTATTTACAAACGGACCGTAAAAGAAAAAATCCATTGGAATTCCTTCTGTCTCATTTTACTTTTGATATTAGAATTGATATCTATGTGGATTCAGACGGACCTTTCTTTTCTGGGTTCAATTTCTAACTCTGAAAGCAGGAAAATATACACTGATGATAGCTATACAGTTTGCTGAAACATGTTTTAGTAAGGAATGGAAAATAGATCAAATAGCTCGTTATTATACATTAAGAACATCAAAATCATAAAAACAGCGTTCAAATCGTGTTATAATGGTTCTAATATTTGTTTACTGCGGTAGAGCCAGTAAAGAATATGGAGGGAAAAATTCTTCAAAAACGTGAAATTTAGATTCTCTGACAAACGTGATAGCTCTTACATATGTCTAGGAAGTTATCTAGTGCATACAAAATACAAGTTCATTAGCGGAATAAGAGCGTTCTTGCCTGGAACTTTTGCAAGATTGCTGTATGCATCTCTTGGGTGTTAGCGGCGAGGTCTAGATAACATATCAAAACACACAGAAGGCTGCCTCTGACTCTTGGAACTGAATACAGGGCGATGAGATACGGCACGCTTCACAAAATCGTGTGGGGTTTCAATTTTTTCTCAAAGTTTTGCTTCGGGATAGTCTTTGATGCTTGGAAATAGATTGCAACTATTGATGAAAACGAAAACTGTATAATACATGCAAATTTTATTTCTCTGGAGTACCATTAAATGTTTCAACTGCACAATAAAACAGAACAAAACAAAAAATAAAAATTCATAACCTGATTTAGATGGCAAAATATACAGATCTCAAAATGCGTTGCATGTAACTAAGTACTGCAATGTTCACAGTATGTGAGAATACAAAACTGAACGTATCAGACTGTGATATATTAAACGTTGTCACATGTTTTCCGAAACATTTTGCAACTGCACAAGAGATTTACTACATATTTAGAGAAACTATTAATAATTAAATAAGATCAAACAATATACACATTAGATCTATATTTTCCAAACCTGAAATTAATATATATAGTTCGTAGTGATTTTATACTGACCATGTTACCATCTAACTCTGGTGAGGCACATAACACTGGTTAATTACATAACCGCATAATCTTAGGAAAAAGTGCTGTATAAAACAGAGGCAGTACACAACATTTACAATACACAATTTCGGACATTAAATTACAATTCAAATTTCAGTCATACATAATTTCAGAATGAAACAGGAACAATGTAAAACCGCAGAAATTATTTCTGCATTTAATATTTTGGAAAACTACTTGTTTTAAAGAAAACAAATCTAGAAATGTATCTTAGTGATTGATGTATTTTCATTTACATATACATGTTTCTTTTCACAAAGGGAAATGATAAATAAACAAAAATGGACATTCACATAAGAATCAATCTGTGGTAGAAAATTTATGTATATACTAACAATAATATTCTAAACTCAAATAGTAATCAAAATAAACAACATTGCCCATTTAAATACCATGACTATATCTAATTCATTGCATTTAAGATCGTTTATGCCATAGCCATTTTCATACAAATAAAATACATTTCCCCAAACTGTCGACTTCGAATACAATATTGAGTGACTTTAATCTTTGAACAGATAAGATAATAACATAGCATTATATTCTAATGCTTGATCTACCCGAATATCGCTGTTTGATCTAAGATGGCAGTACTGGTTATTCTCAGGAACGACGGTCCTACACATCGCACCAGACTTCTATTCACAAAGAGCTGTTCTCAGTTAGCCACATGCCTGTATCTAAAAGATTTCCCTCTCTCTTAGTTCTGGCGGCTTTCTCTGCCCCTACAGGTAAGTGTTTTTATGTATGATATACTTGCTAAGTGATCATGTGTATGCGTACATCATGCTAATTGTTATATGGGAACAATTTCCGAATTACCATACCTATGTAAAGATATCCTAGGGATGAAGTTAGGTTCTGATTAAAGAATTGTAACTGGTTGTTCAATCATGTTACATTTCGTGTATCGAAACGTTTAAGTTTTATCTACAGTCACCGATGTTTTCTCTCTAATAAAATATGTAAAGAGATCCTTTGGAAGCCTAGAATGCAACCAAGCAAAATGGTAGCAGGCTCGGTTTGACCGAATCTGTTCATGAGAGGTAATGGAAAGTGCAGCACCCCTCACGCCCCCTAGCACCGGCTTAAGCGGGATATTGAATGGACTCCATGATCCCAAAGCACCAGAAAATATAACGACACTGAATCTAAGTACTGTGAGGCTTTTCACGGCTACCGCACGACACTTAAAGACTGCTGTTGTGAGAGTTAATGACCTATCAAAACAATAGCAGACTCGGTATGATTGAGTCTGTTCATGAGAGGAAATGGAAAGTACAACACCCCTCACGCCCCTTTAGCACCAGCTTAAGCGGAATTCTATTGCAAAGATATTGAATGGACTCCATGATCCCTAAGGACAAGAAAATATAACAACACTGAGGAATCAAAGGAATATGTGTGCAACCGGTCAGTACAATAATGCTTGCAGCTTATTCAAGGTAAGATGGCTTCAACAAAGTCAACAGAATCTGTTCATAAATTGCAATTCCAACGATAACTCTTTGTTCCACGACACTGCAGTCCATTTCCAGATGAAAAACATTGAACTTGAGCCTGATTTTTTATCTTTACTGTTGCGGATGTTTACTTGCTTTCTGGGTTAAAATAAAGTTGACGCTTCGGTGCTATGTAAGAACGTTTAATTTTAAATAGCATATTAAAAAGACGTTTTTTCTTCGAAATATGTCGTAATGGTTAAACTGAAATATCAGAAGAAAGGATTTGAAAAAAAATGTAAATGTGTAATTTTCATCTGTATATAAATTTTGAATTTGCAGTCCGAAGGGATCTAAGTGAAAATGTCTGAGACAAAAAGTGTTCATATCTTCTTTCTTTGATTGTTTATATTTCTTCTCCCAATGTTTTGGACATTATCATACTCGAACTTAAAACGAATATCTAATTACCAAATTAAAGCATGTTATTTTCTATACATTTCGTCAATGAATCATTGATAATAGAAGACGTAGAAGATGGAAATAGTGTACAGGAATCCACTCGAACATCTACCGTGCAAGTAAAAATATAATAACATAAAATATATCAACTTTGAAAAATAAACAGGTCTGTAAATATTGGCTCTATGCCGTTTCTACAGTTTGAGACAAAATATCATTCATAGCAAACAAAGCTCAATGTTTGAATATGGCTCATGTGATGGATTTGTCTCTGGTGTTTTGTTTTTCGGCACAATGGTTACTTTAAGGATATTGCGACAAAAATACACCTAAAACTTTACTTTTCAATGCAATCATTTTGCAATAGAATGATAAATTATTTAATGAGTTTATTTAAATAAATTTGGTATGATATACATAATGCTGATGATGGCCTATCTACTGTTCTCATGTACATATCTTCTTCTTTGAATTTCCAATGCTAATCTTAACCACTCAAAATACTTAACATATCTAATGTAATGGACTGTTAAAAAATATTTGTTTAAAAATTAAAAAAAAAAACATCTAAGTGATCCGAAACCAAAATGTATACGTGACAATGTTCACAACTGTTCTTAGAAACCAGAAACAAACAATGCATTTTCCAGAATGTTACAAGAATATTACAATTTGGCATCCCCAGCAGATATACCATTAAACACCTTGAATAATGATTTTCTAATTTCTGGCACACGAAACCGACAACATTCGCTCCTTGTGAACAAAATTATCCTGCACCCATCAGTAAACCTCTAGTGTAAGGTTTCAAAGACTAGTGCAGAACAGAGTGCGGCTTGCCTGTCTTGTCTGTTAATCAACTTAACTACGTCCTGTTATATCTTATACTGAATCACTTGAAATGTATAACTACCAAAAGTCATTTCTATATCGACCACTTGGACCCAAATCGTTAGTTTCAGTCTTTCCGTGACGAAAAGTGCCATCCGAAACCGGCATCATTTGACGTTCATAAAGCAAAAGAAATGAAAACCGCAGTTCTTCATTGAAACTTGGCTAGCGGAAGGATCTGCTACTCTGAACTTGCTATTGATATGAAAACTGAGTCGACCCTTCTCCATACAGCAACCGAAATGTCAATTTACAGACCTTGTCCATTTCTTAATTACCATTACCAAACCGGGTTTCTGATGTCTAAATAGTATAAACTGATACCCAGCCAGGAGAAATAAGAAAGTCAGTGAACTAGTGAGCAAGTCCCATCAATAACAGACGCTAAATATTGTAAAGGCATGTTGTATATCCAATCAGCCAATGAGAAGCGCTCTCGGCTTCTGAAGTAGTTATCGGTTCGCCTGGATCTGCTAAGCGAGACGATCAGCTACACAGAAAACAAAGCGATTTACCGAAGTGGGTGGAGCGAAAGCTAATGTTATGAAAACTTATCCGTGAAACATTGAACTATCTATTATTGAGAAAACTTAAAACATTGGTATTATTTGTATTTTCTCCCCTTAGATCGGTTCAGACTTCACATAGAAGAAAATAGATCTTACCGGGATTAAGATCGAGTGACGCTGTCTAGGGTTTTAGGGCTCGCCGCGCCGAGGCACTTAGTTGACAAGATACTGGAAATTAACACCGACCGTGATGGATCCATACCACTATTCAGGTAAGTGAGATGGCCATATCTAAACTTATACAAATGTTTATGTAATACGTATTGTCATGTTTAACTTTTAGCTGTTTTATGATATTGTGTAAAAAGGTTATGTACCTTGCAACTTGTTTTAAGCGATCATCGCGAACGTATGTAAATTTTATAGGATTAGAACTTTATATGTTGCGTTTGTCTAACTGCATTAAAATATGATGACGGATTATTCAGGACTTCTCACCCTTCATAATACAGGTTTGACAGTTTTTTTTTTGCATTGAAATGTGCCTTCATAAACTGTATATTTAATGTGTGTCTAGTTCATACATCATCATTTTTCTTACTGCTTATGACGTCGAATCTGATTTCATTGTTCACTCAAAAAAAGTTTTAAGAAAAAAGCATTTATGTATCATTTAATTGAATTTTAGTGTAATGAAAATGGAGACACGATTTCTGCGCATCGAAGCATGGTGTTGTTTCATTCTAATTATTTCCAGACACCCATTTAGAGCAAATCAGACAGCCGTGTACAAGATTGTGGGAAAGGGCCCAATAGATAGTTAGCAATTTCCAAAATTAACATATACCCTTTGACTTTTATTATTATTTTAATATTCTTCCCAGCATAAATCTTAAAAAGGCCTACCGCAGTCTGGCGAAATAATGTCGGAAATAAAGCTATCATATGATTTTAAATATGAAAAACTAAATCAACTTTTACCAACATATTTTCAATGCGAATTGCGACCGTATCAGTTAAAGGCTCGTTAATTCCGATGTGATCTCGATAAAATATTATAAACAAATTATAAAAAATGTCACCGACCCGCCGATGAAGAATATTTATGTTGTATTTAACGATGTATTCGATTTTAATCGCATCGGGAACCTATTGTGTATGTAATATGGAGATCATATTAAAATAGCTGATATTTTCCGCCAACTTGTTAAGGTGACAAGAGGAAAGTTTTTCAATGATTTATTGATATTTAAAAAGTGGAAATACTGAAACACCATATAAATGTATTTAGAACAAAATGATATTATAAGGATGCATTAAAAAACCTAATTAGAATTTATTTAAGACCGTTTCAATAATAACTATACAAAATTACACCACTTAGAATTCTATACATGAAAAGTCACTTATACCTATTTTGAAGCTGCATAATTATGTTTGAAAGGCATTGAAACAACAAAAACATTTTTTCTCATAAATTGTCATTTATTTTACTTACTAGTTAGTGGTTTTCATTTCCATTTGCCCTTTTCAAATTGAGTAAATTGTATAAGAACAAGTGGTTGTAATATTTTATTTACGTTTGTCAAGTGACAATGTGCCTAATGAAAGTAATGTATATCGGTATCACATGTGGTTGTTTTCACTTTCTTTAATATTACTTTTTGTAATCTGTAACAATATACAAATGATATACCAGACAATTAAGTTTAGTGTCAATCATATTTTCTGTAAATTGTGAAAGTGTGGACACTTTAATCTATTTATGATTTATTCTTTAACTTGCAGTTACATATTCGATATAAACATTCGTACTTGCCTAATATCTATTTCAATCAATCTGATTGTGTCTGGGTTCAAATTAACTCGAACAATTAATTTTTATAAAACATAAGAAATTAAATTGAAAATTAGTAAAATTGTACCAGTATTATTTGCAAAGTTCCAGACTATAAAACTAATTTAACAAAGATAAATCATCATACAATATATTAATGCCATGACGTTCTGTCTAGACTAAGCATGGATCGGATATCTTTCTTCCTTATACTTATTTTATTAGATATATTTTAAAATACCTAAAAACTATACAAAATATAGCTAAATTAGAAAGAAATACCAGTTTTACCTCCTAATTTCTATCATATAGTGGAACATTTTCCATGGGAACATGAATCGTTACATCTTCTTCTCTAAAATCTTTCTTGTCATCCCCTCCTCCTTCTTATGACGGACTAACTAATGGTGAACCATTATCGCAAGCCTATAAATCAGTAACTGAATACTGCCTTGATGAGAACAACAATTACCAAGAACAGGAATTGAACTTAATTATAAAATCGAATTGTTATTCTGTCACAGAAAAAAAATAAATGAACAAATTGCTTATTATTCAGCTAGTATTGTTTGTCAAAATCACTACGAATGAGGTTAATCAATCAATGCTGTACAATGGTTTCAACCAAATCATCGTCAATAAACTGAAAAGGACACTTCATAACTGACTGAATGCTGAAATATTTATTAGAATATAATTGATATATTGAAAATTCAACATATATGTGTAGTTACTTGAAATATTATGACTTATGACTTATAATGAATGTAAAATGTGCATTTTTCACCAATCGCCTGGAACAGTTTTGGCAATATTTTGATTAACAAAATTTTAAAACGGCCAGTATCTACTAATGTTGGTAAACTACGACTTCAAAGAAAATTCTGATAACTTAGTTTTACGAAACCGATGCCTTTTCATTTGCATAACAGTTTTGCTACATGAAACTTTTACGAAGAAATATTTGTATCAATTTGCTCATACTTAGATATATTTTGTTTTGTCTGGTTTGTTTCGCATTTTCATGTTTTGATGCTACGATCACGGTATACCAATGACTTTACCATATAAATTTGCTGCGTGCGTTTCATCCTCATCAATCTCATTTGTTGTGTCTTTTCCTTGTTCTGTTGTTGTTTTTATTCAGTGAAGAAACAAAAAATTGTAGTTGGCTTTAAGCCCCTAAGTTTCTGTATTGTCAGGAAACTGGAAGTAAAGTTTGCTTTTACTTTAATTTGTCATGTTAGTTCGTCATTGTTTTGGCGGTCTATTGTTTTCAAAATTTAATATCGTGAGTTGGCGACTGTATTAATTTCCCTATCTACAGAAAATAAAATGTATGTAACATGTTGAATATAAATTGCGAGACGCTAGAAGATGTATCGGACTGCATGTATATTTTCTGTTTTATGTCTGCTCTAGTGAAAGTTTATAGTTGTGTATCTGTACAAAAGTTGTGATTTGCAATTCTATACTTTTTGTTATCATTATTGAATACTATGTATAGTTCAATTTCTTCGCAAGTCTGGAAGAAGCTTCATGCAAAGGAAAGCGATCTTTACAGTAAAGAAAGAAATATGCTGTTTCTAATAATTTATTTTAGCGTTTGGTTGATAAAGCTTTTTGTAATATACATTTCCTTTAAAAAGTGGTGATATCCTTTTTCGGTACTTAATGAAATATATGAAATACAACTGTTTCTTCGTTTTACTAATCCAAATTCATGCGAAACCAGTGTAACGAATGTACAATTTGATGATCTTATTAATGACTCCAAGCACTGTTGTTATCCAAATAAGGGGTCGAAGGAGAGTATTTGTCATGTTTTACCACCGTTTCACGGGTTACCCTGTCAGAGATTGCAGACAAATGACACTGTCTTGCCGTCGTCTCTAATATAACAAGGACTTCTGAAAATGCGTTTAGCTGGGTCCCATAATGAAGTTAGGCCTGTTTATTCTGTAATTACAATACGGAGTGCCAGTATAATTCTTTCGCGGATATTTTCTTTCTTGTGACGTTAATCTTGATACGAACCGACGTTTGGCAGTATCTTTATAGTATCAAGCAAGCAAAATATGCAATTACTAAAACAAATGAAACTATTATTGTAACAATCGGAATATTTGAAAGCCAGTAAAAGTCTAGGCGCGCAGTTTTTAAAGACTGGTTAGGAATAGTGCTGCTTTATTTGTACACATAAAGTTTGCTTTCAAGTAATCTATATCTAGCTTTAATATACCAACAAAATAATTGAAGTTAATTTAATATTAACCTCAAGGGAATCTCTAGGCTTTGTTTCTTTCGTGTAGATATATTTAATACATTATGAATTTTAGATTAATGAATACGTGTAAACATCAAAAAAGGAATTGGATCAATAAAAGGCGACAGTTTAGCAAAGAAATGAATTTTAAACCACTGGTAAACTCTGAAAGGCGATCAAAGAAATTTGCATAAGAATTTAAATTCGCGGCTCAAGTTACAAGTCTCAGGATATCTAAGGTGAAATGTTACCATCCATTTATTCTAGCCTATAATTTGCGATATTAAATACCCAAATCTATTAAAACTTCGCACGGGTCCGAATAGCAAACCGTAATTTTGTGAGATTAGGTCAACACATTTCTATAGCGACCTGTCCATGTTATAACAAATCTACCAAAAATAACAAAATATTTGTTCAGCTAAGTGACACCTGATTGTTTAAAAGAAATAATGAAATGTCAGGCAACTGCGAATCAAATTTCAAATATATCATACTCCTTAAACTTCAGACTTTTAACATTATTTTTAATGATCTATTTAATGAATACAAGTTTTATCCACTGCAGGCGCACTAACCACACCACAGAAAATGAATCTTACACATGATATTCTACACCGACAACAATGTTAAAACCGTATCAACAATTTATCTCTTGACTTTGTTAATTGGTAGGGCATCGAGATAAAATTATAAAACTATACATCACTATGAAAATAGAACTATATCTCAATAATTAATCAATTTGTAAATCAGTAGCAATGCCTTGTGTAGATTTGTATACAGCTGGTCTAACTAATGTATATCAACAGAGGATTATTTATGCCTTAAAATAATGTAGATAAGATTTATTATTTGATCAGATGATCACAACTATAACAAATTTGAAATATAGAAGTACGATTGCTGTTATTTTCGGTACATAGCTCGCAAAAATTTAAGAACGTTTTCTTTATGGTGTTGTGTGTCATATTTGCAAGTCAAAATGAAAATATTAAAATCGCTCTGAAACATACTCTGAAACAGTTTAAATGTAAATACAATGATTTTTGTTATATTGTATTATTTAGTTTATTACTTTTTCAGAAATAACGTTATGAAATGACCAGTTTGTGTCTGCATGAAGTTATAATCGTATTTCAAGGTTAAGAAATTTGCAGTATATTTCATATTAAGTTGAAAATACGCCACATTGATAGATGAAACTTAAACATTATTTGAACATGAGTCACTTATACCAGATAGCAAACCAATGTCACGAAAAAAACTTGAAGTTGTAAAAAAAATATTTTTCAAACATATCAAATAATCTGTAGATATTATCTTTCGCGTGTAGTTTAAAGATTTCTTAAATGAATAATCGATTACGCCACCTTAACCTCAATATGTATTTTTTTCAGTTTAAGCTGGAATAAAAGTTCTTAACAAGTATATGACCTTCGTAGTATTTTATCAGCAAAGTAGTTCCGAAGACTTCAAGCCAAACTAAATTGAGCGTGTTGAACAACTCAAACAACTCACTTATGCACTTTTTTAAATGACGTTGGTGGTCCATTATAAGTCTCTTTAAGTTTATTGTCCTTAAGTGACTGTTTATAACATGTTTTGAGCACATAACTGCGATATTATTTCCCTGTCGGTAGTTTTATTCTTCAAATATGATTATCAAATATTGACAGGGCTCTCTAAACACAAGTTAATACTGTTCTAACGCTCTTACTACTGCTTTAGCGGATTTTGATCTATATCCACAAGTTATGACAGAATTTAATAAACATTCACAGACAGACATTTGTTTTATTGTTTCACTAGACTCTGTTAAAACGGTATGTATTTTAATGATACAATTTACGCATTTGAAATGAAAAGGACGTGGCACAAAAAGGAACACTACTGAAAAGAATACGCAGACTATTGCTGTAAAGTTCTAGACAATTGTGATCGACTTTTATAGAAAAAAAAATGCTTTTCGAGATAATTGCCCTGAAAAAGTCTAAATGACATTAACTTTAATATAGGTTATTCTGATCCAGCTTTTTTGTGAAAAAAGGTCTTTTATGTTGTTTAGTTTATTTTATTACAATATTTAATAATAGAAATATTTGAAATAAGATATTATTGAAGTACGCTCTATTCACCACGGATCATTATCTGTGTCTGGTACTTTTATATCTTATAAATTGTTAAATACAGGTCTACATGTATTTAACTTTTATCACAAAGACCATTTTTGCTACGTATTTTCTTCTATAATCACTTTTTTATATTTCCATACCATATCAACTTATTCATGATTTTGAATGTATACTTTATGTCGTATTTGTACATTATTGTTTAGATAATGCCGAAATTCGTGGGAAAAAAAACAACTTGTAATAAGTCTGCAGTTTCTTTGTTACTGTTAAATTCATTTGTAAATTACCAAGACCATATTAGAGCAGGTCAACTAAGGATGCTGTCGATATATCAGTTAGAACTAAATTCAGAATTGGACACCTTTTCTTTTTTTGTTTTATTGACGTAGCTCTAATTCATAGTCAAGCACTGAAAAGTCGAGCGAGCTGTTTATTGTAATGGTCAATGTTGGTTTTATACATGAATGAGACAGCAAAGTTCTAGGTTGCCCGTTTTAATTGGTATATTGTTTCGAAACCACATGCAAAGTCATAAAATGTGTATGTTCTAGTCTCCTGTAAATCTTTATAGATTGGTCATGTATATGTTGTCTTAATGTTTTTTTTATATTGTAAATGTCAATGTTTGTTTTATACATGAATGAGACTTAAATAAACTAATAAACTAAACTAAACTCAAAAATCAGTTCAATACCTAAGGTAAAAACGTGTGTTTGTTACTGTTGTTTTTGTTCTGTTCTGTTCTGTTCTGTCGTTTTGTAAGTTCAAGTATTACAGCAAGAAGCAATAATTTATCTTAAACATCTGTCAGAATTTTCTCTGATATTGGCGTGTCCTCTTCAAAGGGAGGAAACTCATGTAATGAACAAAATATAATAAATTTTCTATAAATATTCTTTTCAACCACTATTTTAAATTTTGCTTTGACTTTTTAACTGTTTTAATTAATACTAAAGTGTTGAAATATAATTAAAATTCGTATGACAGTCAATTATTTTATGAAGTCATAAAATAGCCATAACCAATACGGGCTGTGAGACATATGAAATTCCGTGCAGCCGGTGTAAACATGATGATGTCATATGGACAATAATTGCATTGTTCCACCACTCAATTTTCATTCCGAAGCATCAAACGCAATTTTGATAAAAAACTAAAACTTACAACTAAAGATAGGTTACAAACATAAAATGTTACACCATTAAAACACAAGTCACTCTGGATAACATGAACTGTATATTCTCAAAAGCAATTTTGTTCAAAACGGTATGTTTGGTTGAGTAAATTGCATATTTTCTTACATTAATTTCCTTTAAGACTGCCTTACATGAAACAAAATTATGAAATGGCAATGTACATGTATAGTGTTCTGTGTAAAGTGCTAACTTTTTAACACACTATGTCAGGCATCGAACTCCATAATGTATATATGGGCATACAGAAAGCCGGTGCTTATGACCTTTTTTATGTTTAATTGCCTAGTCTGTAAACTGCGTATGAACCAAGACGTCATGTCTTTCTTTTTATATGTCTGTGTATATATCAAACAAAAACACGAGAAAACGCATATAAAAGATCTACCTTTATAAATCATATTCAATTTTAATGTATATATCAAAGACATAACATCAAAAACGTAACCACCCTCTCTGTTTAAATGTAGGATGTCATATGACAATGCACAACATAGTTTAAGCATCAAAAAGACAATCATGCTTAGTGTTTTCTGTAATTTGAAGCAACAATTTGTAACATTATATGTGTATGTGGTTTTATTGTGTATACGGATGATTTTATAAATGTTTATATTGCGTGAGATATTATACGGCCTGAGCTTGTTTATGTATAATGTTCTGGTGTTATGGCCTTTGTAAATAATACTACTACTGCCACAATAAAATGTCTTTAATACAGATGACAAGCGCAAATGATATTGAAACCCGGCACTAAAATTTAAATTCGAAACTATAGATTATTTATACCGAAAGCCTGAATTATTCAGTTGTTTTTTACTGCACAAGCGGCATCCCGCATACAGTATTACCTGGCAACTAGGATGCGAATCTAGATTCTACACAATTTCCGCGTGTTTATAAATCAATTTCTAACATTTGCTAGCTTTATTTTGCAATTTTAACATCGTTTACTCTGTTGACATGGTAATATATTGGTTTTATGTTTCACTTTCCTATTGACGTACTTTCATTATAAGCAAATTTTATCTTTATATAGTAAGTCAAATGTGTCTTGGGTACGAAAAGCTAGTATTTAGATTTAAATTATTTTTTTCCATCAAAGTTTACCTCAAAGGAATTCCATGTCCGCTGTCGCAATACACTTCTGCATTCTGTCATAGTTCTATTTGTTCTACGTCACAGTTCACCCTTACAAACTACAACAGTGTGCCCTTATTCTCTGTCACAATACATCTTTACAGTCTGCTGCAATGCAACCTATACTCCCTGTCACAGTACACCCTTTTAAACTGCCACAGAACAGCCTTTATTCTTTGTACCAGTACACCCTTGCATCCTATCACAGAACGCCCTTATTCTCTTCACATTTTATCATTGCAATCTGCCCTAGAATAGCACAGTACACCCTTTCACTTTGCCACAATACACCCTTTCACTCTGCCACAGTACACACTTTCACTCTGTCACAGCACACCCTTTCACGCACCCCGCAGTATACCATTTCCCTCTGACACAGTACACACTTTCACCCTTTCACAGCACACCCTTTCATTCTGCCACAGTGCACCTTTCGCCATATGACCTATAATTGTGTAAAAAAAACATTTTCACTTTCGCACAGTACACCTTTTCACTCTGCCACAGTACACCTTTTCACTGTGCCACAGCACACCTTTTCACTGTGCCACAGTACACCCTTTCTCTCTCACACAGTTCACCCTTGCAATATCCAACGGTACAGCCCATGTTCTATGTCTTAGTTCAGAACGTCCCTGTTTTAACCCCCTCCCTTTCTATAATCAGATCATGTCCACCTTCACCAACAGGGGTAGGTGTTATTACTGGATTTTTCTTTTTCCTTTGCTTTTTTTCTTTCAATTTCGGTTTGAAATGAATGCGTATATAAAAAGTGCATGCTACTTTGCAGTTCCAGATGCTGAAAACATACTTTATAGAACAAGTCCATATTTTGAAATGTTGACAAAATTTCTGAACCAAAGTTTCTCTGCAAGTAAATTCTATACAGAAAACAGGATACTAATTCCATGCACACCAGTACAGTGTACTTTTTGATATGCAGCTTTTGTCTTTATAAATCAATTTTAGATTGGAAAGTGAACGTTGTAATGGTAGAACAGCATCCTGGGTTTAGATAATGATTCATGCAAGGTTAATCACAATTGGTTTTGTTGTATCAAATTTTCTCACTTGAAATAAAATCTTCCGACCGAAAGCAAATCTTATTGAGTGTGTGAAGTTAAAAGGTAATAAAAATAAATAATATATAAGAAGAGTTGAATTTGGAATATCACGGTACATTTTTACACGAGTTGTGTGGAAACATAATGGTCCATATGCGATGAAATAAAATTTCTGTCTTTTGTTATCAGCTGGATCGTTCTGAAGTTTTAATATCTTTCCATTTTAGTTTTCTTTTTTTAATAATGTCGTTAAAATAAATATTGAATTTATTTTTTATATAAACTGCTTTAATGCCGTTATATTTAACCAACCAATTGCTTGAGTAGTTAATTTTTTATACATTTATTTATCTATTTTCAGTTTATAAAATTTCAGGTTCGTTACTGTAATAATACTTTTAATGTATGCAAGTGAGTGCTTTCATGGTATGTGTAAAAATTAAGTATCTATCGAATTTATTTTGAGAAGATTGGAAAGGAGATATGTGGGTTTACGTCTGTGTTTTTTTATTATTTTAATCACTTTTATTTCTGCATTTGTAATGTATACAGTTTGATACATATTTACAAAGGAACGCTCTAGAGTCGACAGCGTTCTTTGAATATGGCTTTCCCTGTTCGAATTTTTTTCTGAATTTATATGCAATTCAGTTATATTGTTTATTATGATTAAATAGGAAATACATCTACAAAGTTATGTATGTCTACAGATATGGCTGCATATAAATAAATATATGCGTATTATTTTATTACTATCCATATCTAATGATATAAATGACAGATAATTTAGTTTATTGCATTTACGGTATAATATGAAATGAGAACTTTCAATTCAACTTTGCTTGCGAAGTTAGAAATAAAAAGATATATAATTCATTAACCCTTACCCTGCTATATTTCTATAATGGACTGGTCCATCTTTCAATTTGGACAGTACCACTTATTACTCAAAGGGGTTTTCACTGAAAATTTACTGACTGAATAGCGAACAGTGCAGACCATGATCAGACTGCACGGATGTTCAGGCTGATCTTGGTCTGCACTGGTCGCAAAGGCAGAATCATCTGCCGCCAACAGGCTAAGGGTTAAGATTTATGTTTAGGACATTGAGATATTCTGAAAATTTCATTCACGGCATTAAACTCTTGAACACATTCAAGGAAGCAAATGAAACTGAAACAAATCTATGATGCATGTAATAAAAGCAAATTTATTAAATGTAAGTAACAATGACTTTCCTATAAAATCATGTGTCTTCTTTATTCGCCTATCACATGGTTATATATTTGGTTATGTTAAGGCTAATAATTTATCTAATTATTAATAATCAACATCTTTGCCATAGAAAGCAACAGTAAGTAACAATCTGGGTCTATCTGTCAGTTTGTTCAAATCAACAATTCAAAAATTTATATACACTGTTCCACACTGCAACAAAGCTCAAAATTGTTATTATGCATTAACATATAAATATAAAGTAAAATCAGGCTACAACAGGTATAATTATAATTAAGTTCATTTTTCACTTGCACAAGAAGTAATATATCCATGAGAAGTGGTTGATATTATACAGGAAAATATTTTCCAGTTTTGGTGTTTTGAAACGTTACACATTTTAGCAAATGCAGTTATGAACTTTTAATATTCATTTATAATTTACTGTTTGATAAAAACTTAAAATGTGGTTTTACCTGGTTTTACCATTGTATACAGGCTTTTTTCATGATCATGATTAATATAGCTGTATTTTTATTCATAGGAATGCACGGCTAATGGAATGTCTTCTTCAGATGCTCCAAGAACATTAACTTATTCAGAAGCATTATATCTAATGTATGATATATATTAAAGTAACAAATATTTCTCTAGGATTAGGTTTTTCATACCAAGACGTGACTGAAATCCATGACTCACCACAATGTGTGTACATTGTATTATGATTTAAAAGGTTGGATATTTAGTATTTCCAACTTTTCTTTAGGAATGACATTTTATGTGAAACAATATAACAAATGGTCACGTGGTTTGCTTATCATTAATAATGCATCAGAAAGTAATTCAATCAAACTTAATCAGATTTAAGCAGTCTGTAGAGAATTGGTTAAATAAAGAGTTGTGTTTTTGCTTGACCATCTTATTTTCTACGGGTAGCCAAGGGGGATGTTTAAAAGATAAGTTTTTCCAAACATCTCTTTTATGCCCCTGATACATGCAAGGAACATCTCCCATAACACTGAAGAGAAATTAAAGTAAAATTGTGAAAATTTTATGTGCCTTTTACCATGTCTAATAGGTGTAATATTGATTTGTAAACTTGTTGACGATTGGTTGTTGTGTTGAAAAATAATAATAAAGCGTCTGGTGAACTTTGATCAGCTGATCAAGACCTCACAGATGCATTTATTTAGTAAATTCAGATAAAGATAATAGTATCTTGTCAAACTGACTTCTCTAAAAGAGCTTGATCAATTTAAAGATATTTCGAATTATTGTTTTCTTGAAAGCAGTTTAGATGTATTTGCGATTTTTGAAGTTTAATCAAAGTTTGATAATCGATTGAGGCACACTGAGACAATCTTTATTTCACTCATTTTTCATTTTCTTGTATTACAATAACTTTCAGTTTCATTTTCTTGGTTTTATAGTAGGAAAAAAGTATGTGTAACGTTCTTTATGATTAAACCCATTTGCTTATCTCCACTTAATTAATATGACGAGAAAAATTTCTCTTTTCATATGCTAATACACTATGTAAAACATGATATTCATAAACAACATGGCGGAACATGTATTTGTTTGAAAACGATCTAAAAACAATTGCATCTTGTATATTAAAACTGACAATGTAGGGTAGTGCAGCTTCTAGCAGAGGCTTGAAGTCTCGTAGACATTATTGGCATAATTTGTCGTTCCTTTGAAGCACCAAATATCCCATCATACCAGCCACTTTGTTGCTAAAGCTTACTGAGACATTGCATGAAGGCACTATATTGCAGCCTAATTGATTCTAACAGGTTACGTTTATCTAAATAATCATTAAAGAGCAAATAATCATATAAGAGAAGCATCGGGTATCTATATAAACAAACCTCACAAGTACACAGGTACGCCAGTCCCTTTTAACGTTGCTATAAAATTTCATGGATTTTATTTGATCTCTTCGGGAAATCTCTGTTCAAATAAATACGCTATCAGTTAGGACAGGCGGCACATAACTGCCGCAATCATTGTATTATTTTACTCGACGCCAAACACTCATAGAAATTGTACATAAGAAAAAATAATAAACATTTATCCGCTCAGTATATCATTTTCACATAATATAATTAATTTAGCTACTAAATGGTTATTTGCGAGCTTACAATATACCAGATCCCCTTATGCTGTCTCTGTTTGCTTTTTACATGAGTTATAAACTTTTACTGGATACAATTGTATCAGATCCTCAGAATTCTGTTATTTTTATCTCTCATTAAATTTATAGATCGTACGTTAATTCATCCCCATCATAAGTCATATTTTCTTGATCATATCTTTGGCCACCCAAGTTGCCTGCATTCTGGGGCCATTGAAGGGTTTCAGGTGGGGTGTGTAATTAACATCTTCCATGTTTAATTTACTTTTTTGCTCTATAAACTTTAATGACCGTTTCTAAAGACATCGTGACATCGGTTCAGGTATTATTGGTTTGTTATCAAGAATTTAATCAATAAGGTAGCTAAATATTTCTTTGATGGCTTCTATTGGGAGATTTTAATTAACATTCTAAATATCCTGCATGCAGCCTCTCATGAATGTTGCAGGAAAAAGATCTACAGCAGCGCCAAATTACTCAAAAACGTCTTAATACTTTTCTTGCTATGTAGATATGACATCCCGCAGCGATTCCGTTCCAAAGAATCCGGCACTGCTGCTATCCTTCTAGTTTTCTACTTTAGTTTATAACTTTTATATGAGAATTCCCATTTTGACATCATATGAAACTATGCAGGAGGTAATGACTTGCCGAGCTCCTCATTTGTGTGATTTATGGCATTGAGACAGAAGTCTTGACGGCTATAGCCTCGACCGCCATGATTGATCCTGGACCGGAAGTGTTGACCTCATCATTTACTGCGGGACGTCAAGATGGCCGCACTCTGGAAGAAATGCCCGCCAGAAATATGTAAATTTAATACCGATGTGTTGTGTGTGGACGATGTTTTGATAAATTGTAGGAAGTACCGTCTACTGTCATACACACTTTATGAAATTCTTAAATAATCATTATGCCTTTGTTATTTGGGTAGGATAAAGCGTGCGATATAAAAGAATCATATGTCCAATTAGGCTTCCTACCTAACCATCAAACATGTTTCTTTCCGCATCACATAGTTCTTGTGTTACGCTTTACACATTAACAAAATTGGTTTGTTTTAAAAGTTAGTAATCGTGTTACATTATAGGGATTGGAGACATTTTACTACATGTACATCATACTTATTATAGTTTATTTACAATTGTTATATGACCACGAATTTCTTCTCCGCGAATCATTCTGAATTTTGTTTCATTATACGCCTTAATGCCTAAATCACGGAGTCATAATTCTGAAGAACAAATTTAATTTTTCATTATATGCCCTTGGAGAAATATGAAAAGTTTCTTCCGTTACTTCTATCTGCTGATCATCTGTCATTCCATCGTTAGTTGGAACTCGATCTCATCATGTATTAATCATTGCCTTGAGACAAGATTACATTTATTAATTAAACCGGTCTATAATTGTCTGTGAAACAGATATTTTTAACATGTAACCAGTCTTAGATATCACATCCTCGCGTTTTTTAGACAGAAATCTTATTCCTTAAATTAATTTTTGATTACCCTTCAAGTCGCAAATGCGGGCATGACACGTTGTACATTCAGTGAACTAATTAATTTAATTACACAGAATTTTCTTTTATATTGTTCGACTTCGTTACATTTTAGAAAAAAGGTATATATTACACTTACTTTTAGGTCGCGGTTAACATATCGTTTTTGAAAAAAATAAAAAGAAGCAGTAACACAGTTTAGTATTTCTATTTTTAAATGAACAACAAATGAAGTTTATTCTACATGACCAAACTGTCCCTAAATGCTCAGAGTACTACGCAATAGTGCACGGATTTGACTTCCATATAACAAAACTGTGCGTAAAATAACGATATGACACACTAAGTGAAAACTAGCGTGGTCCGTAACACCAACATAACCGTTAGTCCAACCCATTTTTTTCTCTAATTATTGTTATTGCAATCATATGCCTTATACTATTGATATATTAGCTGTAAAATGATATCAGATAATAGTTAAAAGTAGCCGGTCGACCATTCCTATATTACGTTGAATGGTAGTGAAATACTGTGTATAAAATAAGATATTTACACAGGTACTAAAAATAGCAGATTAAAAGATAAAAAGTAAAACAATTTATGGCCTTTTAGGCTGTACAATTAAATGTGATATACACCAAAAAATGTATATAGGCCTTAATTTTGGCGCAGATCATAGCATAGTAGACAACTTAAAAGTTCGTTCTCTTATATAGTTATATGTCAAAGACAGCTTCATGTTTTTCTTGCACATTCCTTTAGCTTAATAGGAAGAAAAAATATTGAGCTGACCAACATACATTGTATCTATAAATTTTGATCTTTTTAGTAGATACAATATTACAACAGAAAGTGATTTTAGAATTTCTCCACGTCTTAAATAAATGTATCATTTTGTGGGAGAGTTATTCGGTCAAAGATCCTTTATGTTTTAGTTCACTTTTAAGAATTTCAAAGTTGAACACCGCACTTTTTTTGCAAACATCGATTATTTTCCAAGAATTAAATTAGTCATTACACCATTAATTCATGAAAACAACATGCAGCAAAATTGAAAATATTCGTTTTAGTTGCTACAACAAGAGTTAAACACCCACTAAAAATCGAAAACGCTCATATAACTGTTGCAAGCAAGAACGTTTGCATAATACATAACTACATCCCATTTGTCCTTTTAATATCATTATTCGGGACATTATTAATCATTTCTGAGGAAATCAAGAAGATAATTGTTCTCCTATAGAACAGAACGGTATAGAATTACGAAATAAAACATGCTTTAGATCGTTATATTGAAACTCCATACTGTACATCTGTTGCATAGAGTCACTGCACACTCATGTATGTTTGGCATGAAGTAGAACGTCGCTTGTGTCACTGAAACATATATATCAATATATCATGAATAGAAAATACTACACACATATTTTAGTTGCATGACATACAATCATGTGCATAATACAACCCAGAAATGACACTTAATGCAATATTACCGATAAAAATAATTACTACATAAAAGTAGATATTCCCCGAGTTATATCACACTGCGGTTTTTATTTTTATATTTAAGCAAGAAATCTTGTATCGATTGGCAAAAGGCTGTTGCATGACATATACGTGTACAATTTGTATATGCCTGTAGCAACTGCTTGGCAAGAATTGTTCTGACAACAATATATATGAGATGATTATTTCATATGCTGGATAAAGCCATACACGTTTCTGTCAAGCCTCAGCCTCGTGTGAACTTGAACGCCATCAAAACTGATTACGCACACATCTGCTATATTTTACTCTTTATGGAGACATGAGAACGGCTATAAATAAAACTGAGCTGTCAGTTGTTTAACTGCAGATGCGGCGGTGCAAGCATTATCTTCTATCTATTTTATTTTCAAACGAAGACATTTCAAACTTTTATTGTCAGTGTGCAATTACTTGAAAACAAATACTGAATTAGATTTCTTTTCATGAAACTCTAGACAATAATAAAACGACTTGTAGAAATGACACTATCAAATTAAGATCTGTTCTATTGTTTCTTTATTTTCTAACTTTATTTAAAAGTAAGATAAATATATCCTTCACGTTATCGCTCTAACTCGCAGTTGAATGATTTCGGCACTGCAATTGAAAAGCAAGCCAGACACGGTTCGTAAATCGCCACACACAAAAACATAACCCCCATAATTTTCCCCCTTTTGTGTTTTTGTGTTCACTGTTCAAATTTTAAGTTAATTTTTGTGAGAAAATAAGATTAGTTTTTACTGAAGACTTCACATAATGTGTTCTATTTATACCTTAAAAACTGCTTGAATAAAAATTAACAGTGTTAATCAACCTACATTATCAAATAATCGTTATTATTTATATTATTTTCATTTAAAAATCACACTCATAAAACAGGATTTTTTGTGCAAATGCTAGGAGAAACAGAGACTTTAAAGGTCTTTGTGATTTTGAAACATTGGTTAATCTTAAAATATCTTGTGTAACATTAAACCCGCAAGTTACCTTCTTAAACGCTTCATTAGGAAACCAAAAACAAGACGTTAGTTAAGAAATAGTATATCTCAAATAGAGATTTTGTCGCGGAATAAAACAAAATAATATTTGGAGCTGAGATGCGAAGCAAGTATATCACGAGAGCGCAGAACGACAAAAATATTTTATTCAAGAGAAAGTCACTATTTGAGATATATCGTATCAATTCTAACGTAGACTAATATAAAATATTACTTTCTAAGTCTTTAACGAAAACTACCAAACACTTGTCAGTTTTGCGTCATATTCATTTTATAGCGCCGCTATGATAGTGTTATGATGCATTAATTGTGACGTAAAACACTCTAACCCTAACTTTTGCGACATAATAGCGTTTTTTGTTCAATGGTCGCATTAGAATAAATAATAAAACAATATAGTATCTCATATGTATATGAAATTATTTCTAAAACGGAGATTCACATGTTTTACATAACGGGGTGATCGCCTACGTTTGGGTAATTTTGCGTGTGTACATCGTTTTAGAATTTTCATGTTACAAATCAAATCTACTTTTTATATTTTACAGAAGGATTTTTACCATATTGTCATAGTTTTTCGATGTTTTCTTTTAAACATGACCATTATTGACCGTTTTATTCAATGCCGTTGCCTCTTTCTTTTTAGCAAAATTAATTAGAATTGATTCTAGGACGTAATCTATACGTTATTTCTCTAACAGACAGACAGGCGTATTATTTTTATCCATAAATGCATATATTGCATCTCTTTGTCCTGAAAAAAATCTAAAATATGTGAACCTTCGTGAAAACATTTTATTTAACGGTATTACTAGATTGAACACATGAACACATACTACATATAGCTTTTGTAAGAAAAACTGTCGACTGCTGCTGCACGACATTTTATTATAAATGTAGCTCTACATACACAATTAATGTATATATTTTAATAAGTAAAGTTAAATATATTTCATTAGGATTTCTATATATATAATGTTTTAGTGGAAGACAGACATTGGATATCTTTAAGTATTTTTAAAAGTGTGATTGTTATCGTTGTGATAACATTTTACGAAAAAAATATTGCAAAATATATTATGTATTGTGTTACAATTGAATTAATGTAATTAATGTGGATTTTCTCTTTCATTTGAGTTTGTTTTGGTTGATATGTTTAAAAGATTATTCAAGCGCGCTAATGTAAATATGTACTTTGTTTTGATATTATCTGAATGAAACAACATATTTAGTTACATTAATAAATTTTTGATCCGGCCATTTAATCAATTACTAGTCGAGATCACTTATATTTTCATTCACAAAGCTCTTTATAAATAGTAACCGTCGTAGTCGCTATATGACCTAAATTGTGTCGGTGTGACTCTCCAACAAACAAAAACAAAAACTTGGTTGTGATAGTAAGAATGTGAGTTTTCATAAAATAGTTAACAGTGATAAAATAATAAAAAAAGTTACATACTGGTTGTACAGTTGAGGTATGCAGCTGCACATTTCACTATACTGCCCATAGATATTTCTGTTGGCGGCATTTCGGCTGATACTTAAAGAACCACGCTATTGTAGAAACGATATCTCATTTAATTAATGAACTAAGTTGCTCTGAGCAATATGCAGTACTAGTGTAATTAAATAATCTACGGTTGATATATATACTTCAATGGAATTTCAAAATAGTCAATATTATGTATGAATTTCAACATTTGCATTGTGCTACTGAATTTACTGCAACTACAGATATGGACTAAGAAGCGCATGTTTTACAAGAGCAGCTAATATTTGCTTTTAAATCATGTGACTACGATATTTTTACAATAAGTTAGTATATAAAACATCAGTCTCACTTTAACACCTACAATCGGATATAACTTATGCTATTATGTTTCCTAAATCATACACACTAAACCGTTGATATTTGTAATAGAGCCAAGTAAACTCTTGTGCTTTCACTTTCAAATGATCGTGTACATTGAGGCATTGTAGCATCTAGTTTTATACACCATTTTGACCTTCATCATTTCTAGACCTTACAATTGGAGAAATGTCTGGTCTATCAAGTTAACAGTCAGTGGCTTGTCTGTAATAAGCTGTCTTTGCATCTTGGCAAAACAGAATCTACTTTATTTGGGTCCCTAAAAGGTTAATGTCCCATTCAAATCAGTTAAATATCTTGGTGCCACCCTTGATCAGTGTTTGTCCTTTGATTCTATGGCTAGATCTGTAATCAAGAAATCCAATGCTAAGTTTAAAAAAAAATTGTGGTAAAGGTAAATTTCTCACCCAACACACAAAACATCTACTAGTCTCTTCCCTTATACAGTGTCATTTTGACTATGCTTCATCTGTTTGGTTCAACAGTTTAACTCAAGAGTTAAAACACAAGTTACAGGTCACTCAAAATAAGCACATCAGATATTACGTTTACATCCTAGATCTCATATAGGCAAAGGGCATTTTTCAAATATTAGCTGGTTACCTGTTGCAGATAGTGTGAACCAAATTACTCATTATCATGTTTCAAAATTAATTCAAACCTTGATCCCTCATATATGAGTAATAGTTTTACCCTTGTCAGTTCTGTCCATAATAACTCTACTAAGTTCAGGGAAAAGGTTGGTTCCAGCTCTGATAGTCCTTGTGATATAGTGTCAGATAGCAAGAGATATGCTATTCCTATTGTCAAAGACTTTGGCAAAAAGTCTTTTGCTTATATGGGGTGCACCCTGTAGAACAGTTTGCCTCAATATATCAGGGATTCTAGAACTACCCCTTCTTTTAAATCCAGGGTCAAGGAACATTTTTTTAAACTCTATTTAACTTTTACAACATGTGCCATAAACATTTTTTTCTAGTTAGTTTCAATTTGTTCAGGTAGATAATCTAGTAATTTAAATGTTTAATTTTTCAACATGTGCGTTAGATATTTAATAAATTCTCAGTCTAGTCATTTTAATGTTTCATGACAACTCACATTGATATCTTCCTATGTCATACAGCACTACATCTCAAGGACCACAATGAAAATAAGAGTTTAAACTCTTTTTTGTTTTATCCTTGACATATAATGTTGATTGGCATGGTTATATTAATTCATACATTGTTTATTGTTTGTTGTATGTTTTGATATCATATTTGCCATGTAATTAGACATTTTATGTTGCAATAAATCTATTTATCAAGTTGAATTTAGGGCAAGTGTGAGGTCTTTTAGTATCAAATCGTCATCAGCAAGTATTTCACTCCTTTCTCAGCAACTGATCGCTTTTACTTTTCACTTGCAACTTGCTCATACCATATTATGTGGTTTGACGTCCCATATGTGTTGCATTTAAAATGTCCTTGTCAACGGATATACCAATGGTTTCATTCGCTATAACGAAATCAGCTATTTTTGTGTCAGTAAGGATAAGTTGGGGTTTTGTTTAGCGAATCCTGGGTTTTTTCTTTACATTGTATTTGTATCTAAATGATTTTTATGTTTACTTAATGCATAACTTAAAAGTTTTACAAATTCTATACTTTTCATGTAAACATTTTAGTACATGTCATCAACAGAGAAATATAATAACTGAATTTTTTAGATGGACTTTGGCATTTTGTATATTGGTTTGGTAATTATTACTATGCTTTTCCTGTGCTTTAAATGTATTTTCGTCATTATTGATTCACATATTATATTAAATGCCCTTTTATTGGAACAAATAAATGTTTCTCCTATTTCTTTCAAAACAAAAAACAATGTCATTTTTGCCTTTATGTTTGAATTATATTTATATAATGAAAACAAACATTATTACTTCCACAAAAAAAAAATCGTCAATCAATTCAGCCCATTTCTTTGTTAAAAAGATACGGAATTATTTTGTTTAAACGATCGTGTTTAAAACAAGTTGTATAACGTTATTTTATTTTAAACATATTTGTATTCTAATGCTTCAGTATGTACTATATATAGAAATCATCGATCGTCGCCTGGGAATAACTTTCATTGCCGATCCACGAAGATAAGTCCCAATGAACAAATAGTTCCAATTTATTATAAGAAAAGACATCTACCAGTCCATATTCCAACGTAACAACTTTTCTGGCCGAAACCACGAAATTAAATGATTTCACTGTCTGTTCTAGAATTGGAACAGTAAAACATTTTTCTACCGCATAATAAATATTTACAGATATTTTATTATATACATTTTATAGATCTACTAGTTAAATCAGCTTTTACAATTTACTGGACACCATTAAATAAACATTCAGTTTCAGGATAGCACAATATTCTAAGTCGGTTAACTATAGGTTCTAAGCTATTTCAGCAGCTTCTCACGAAATACTTTAGAATATTTCTAGAGTACATGGTATTTCTAACTATATACTATACTTACCATAGGATTTCTAGAAGCTGAAACCTTACCACTATAATTTACTCGCCGTCTGCGTAGGCTCTAGGTCTTGAGGATGGATGGATAAAAGACAGACACGACAAATTACGTTGGATATTTTTTATTTCACCCAGCACATATACATTTTCTCCAAGTGATAAGAAATTATGGTATCAAATGACAGATATGCCTTTGAAAGGTGATTATTTAACAGTCCTTTTCAAACATGGCGACCACCCATTCTTCTTCTTAATCGTTCATTACAGCAGGTAATAAAGGGTCGGTCATCCATATATGTCATTATTAAGGGCCAATTGGGTATCGTGTATCCTACAGACACTTCACCGTCTCCTTTTCTAAACGTAATTGAAAGCATTTTACTGACCAGTGTGTACTTTGTTGAATTTTGGTATTGTTGCCTGGACAAAGGACTGTAGAAAATGGTTGAAACTGATATCTAAAATCTTAACAAGAATTTGAAAAATTAGCCGCCAAATTGATTTCGGTTCATTGAAACCACGATAAATATAATGCTAATGGAGCTGACATCAACTTTTTCGCATACGTTTTTATTTTCTGTATCAAATATTTCATTTCATTTTATTTTATTTTATGTATTTTTGATTGCTCGCAATTACTAGTATTCAGTTTTCTAATTATTGTAATATATTGACGGATGTTATTTGTTAATTTTTATTTCCGTATATATGTGTGCATCTATATCATCTTTTCATTCGTTTAAGTAATGTGTTAATGTCAGTTATATATTATATTACATTGAAACATTTTGTAGTTTACGTATATTCACACCATGGTTTCAATATTATTTTATAATTATACTTTTTATGATTATTGTCATGTACAGGTCAATTTCATTTCAATGCAAAATAAAATTCATAAGCCAACCGTCTGTCAATAGATTCCTTGAGTCAGAATCCCCAGTAACAATGACAATTATTACATACTCGTTTCTATTCCCTGTTAAGTTACACTGGTACCGGAAACGTCAATATTTTTCCATACACTGACGCCTGAATTTCATATCGGGTGCGTGACGTAATGGGTTGTTGCACTATTTTTTTCTATTTAGTTCAGTATTGTCAGTTATATTCAGGCTATTTAACAAATTTATGATATTTACATTATATTTATACGTGTAGATGCGTATGTAATAAAAAGGTTATTAGCTTTGCATCGGGAAATATGCACTCGTTCTTCAGCGGAAGAATATTGCGCTCCTAAAGTCGCGCAATATTTCCAACGAAGAACTCGTGCATATTTCCCGATACAAAGCTAATAACCTATAAGTATACGTTTTGCTTCAAGCCAAGCATTAGATTTATTTATTACTGATCTTATTTGTACATGTATACAACACACTGATTGTGTATTTTATGGAACATTTTAAACTAATACTTGAAAAAGAGATATTACATAGTTCCTTTTGTCTATCTCGCATAAGAATACATAAATGTTAAATATGAAAATTTATTAAAATATCAAAATATAGCGACGCTGTCGGATATCGAGCCCACACCCATGAAATTTAGATATTATAATGCTCATATTTAACTGAACTATCATACATTTTTGTGTCGTTGAAATTAATTACTTTTCTACATGAATTGTATTGAAAGTACTGATTTGTAAACATTACTGAAACAACAGACCGAGACCAAAAATATCGCCAAACACGAAACTGATGTATAACACGGAATTTCATAGAGTTGAATTCTTTGATCTCGAGGAATGAAATTATTAAGGGGTGCACATATGAAATATTGGACGAAAAAATAAAATCCTTTTATTGTATAAAAAGTATTTTTCTTATTTTATTAACATGCGTAGTTACAAAAGACTATACTTTTCTTATTTTCACCTCCTGCATGTACAACGATTTTACTAAACAGACATACGTATGCCAGGTTAAGATATTAACTGTAAGGCACTATAAAATGCTCCTTTTTTATTGTTACTTATTTGTATCACAGACAATGTAAACATATGAGCCGGGCCATGAGAAAACCATCATAATGGCTTTGCGACCAGCATGGATCCAGACCAGACTGCAGGATCCATGCTGTTCGCTTTCAAAGCCTATAACAATGAGAGAAACCGTTAGCGAACAGCATCGATCCTGACCAGACTGCGCAAATGCGCAGGCTGGTCTAGATCCATGCTGGTCGCAAAGCCACTATGTTGGTTTTCTCATGGCGCGGCTTATATTTGAATTAGATGGTTAAAATACGGATTGGACATTTTATCATATGTTTTCGCATCTTCATTTACAGCCATATAACAACATTTAATTCAGTAAATTAGACTCGTTCTGTTCCCTGTTTTTATGAGTAAATTGAACAAAAAGATCTTGGATCTTTTATTTGAAAAAAAAAGAATATCCCTAAAGTATGAGGTGTTTATTGGTTTAAACAATATTTATTTTCAAATGTGCATTACATACAAACATATATTAATGTCATAAGTTGAAGAGTAAGCTATAAGCTTGTATTAAAACCTCTTTCCTGTAGATTGAAAATAATACATATTTAACAACAAAATTTTCAAATTAATTGTTGATTTATTTAACAAGTATATTACAAATAATACACTTATAATGCAACAAGGATAAATAAATATTTAAACATTTGACCATAGTTTTACTAATCTTGCATTTAAATACATAGGTGGGCTTCTGGATCCTTCAAATTATAGATTTATTACTTTCTTGGGCCTTTAAGAAAAAGTTTTTTTATTGCTCTTTTGATTAAACATTTGCAGAAATTTGTTCCCTGACATGACTTGATAAATAAGTATTTTTCAGGCTTTCCGGAAAGTATTCTCTATAACAGATAATATGTTTGTTTTGAAAATATTGATAAATAAGAAATACTATAAAGATTTTTTGTTTGTTTGTTTGACGACTTATTTTTTATTCCTTTTCTGTTATTTATTAATTAATCAATTAGTTAATTAATTAATTAAAGTATTTATTTAATTATTTATTTATTTATTTATTTTTGTATGTTTTTGTTGATACATGTAAATATATCCTCGTTCTTGATGGGTTAAGAGTCAAAATAACAGAATGTAGGTCATATGGTGACTTTCAGCGTTTGATGGTTTGAGGAAGACCACAGTCGTCCGTCAGGGCATTGGAGCAGGCATGGATAGAACCGCCGACTTTCCTTGAGCCAGATATTGGCTTTCTCGCATGGAGACTTCTATACCCTAGCGAGATACCGAGCTGACATCGGTGATGAGCAAGTGATACAAATTCAGATAACTTGACCAGTCTTATTAAATATGTCAAAACGTAAACTTTTAGTCCATTCAATAGGTCGACGAAATATATAAGATTTTTTTATCAGAAGAAATGTTTCTTTTTAAAGCATTAAACATATAATTTACCAAATAACAATCAGTACATTGTCCCATACAGAAGCTAAGGTATTGATATACAAATACAATATTTCTTGTAAAACTGTAAAACATGTCTTATTAAATGGTTGTGAAATTTGGGTATACTTAAGCTTACAAATAAAACAGTGTGTCCAACAATTTTCTGATGTTACTAAAAGGGTAATTTAACTTATTGGAGGACAAATGAAATAAAAGTTGTCTTGTAATAGTTATGTGTGCCGTGCCATGGGAAAACCAACATAGTGGGTGTGCGACCAGCATGGATCCAGACCAGCCTGCGCATCCGCGCAGTCTGGTCAGGATCCATGCTGTTCGCTAACAGTTTCTCCAATTCCAATAGGCTTTAAAAGCGAACAGCATGGAGCCTGACCAGACTGCGCGGATGCGCAGGCTGGTCTGGATCCATGCTGGTCGCACACCCACTATATTGGTTTTCCCATGGCACGGCTCATGTAATTTTGCTCATTCTACTCAAACACATTCCAGTGGGTTGCAAGTCTTAAAAATATCGTTGTTGCCTATATGGAGACGTAAGATATTCCAAGGATAAAATGGCTTATTGTAATATTTGTTTGTTAATGAATGATATTCATCTTTATAAAAGCTTCAACTAGTTTTAGTTTGGAATCTGGTAGTTCAAAAGACTACCCTTTAGATCTCATTTTAAAGCTTGTACAGCGAGTATAAGTACTTCGAGTTTGGGTGATGAGTTACACTATCTATTAGAGAATGCCTTACAATTGTTGATGAGAATAAAGATAATGATTATTATATTAAACCAATATTTTGTAGATTTCAAATAGTTTACACTACAAATATGTTATAAATGTGAACTGCATACCTTAGACTAAAGAAAATATGCATCTTTGTTAATAGATGTCATTCAGAAGTTTAAGCAAAATATTTTAAAAATTGTTTTGATGTTGCTTACTTCTATCTAAAGTTTCTTTATATCATTGTAAAACTGTATTCTTCCGCTTGTTCGGGAAAAGTCACTTCTAAATTGTGTTGCTACCATTTTGGAACGTAACAAGAGGTTCAATGTACATCATGTCACTTCAATAATTACTTATACGTATCACTTTGTTGAATTTAACGCTTGCTTCACGAGAACAATTCTTAGCTGGAAATTTGTATATAGCAACAGCACATGCGATATTAAAGTTGTGACGGCGTCATATTGCTGAGAAAGAAAATTCACTTTTCAAGATTCATTTAAGCAACATTTTTTTCAGTTCGATATTGCAGGTGATTCTGAACGACATGTTAGCCAAAACTAGCGACATTAATTAATCGTGAATTAATCATTTAAGTAGAACACCAAGAACTTTTTATAAGTATCTCAATGTTTATTCATATTGAAACATGTTTTGGAACATTTGTACTTTTAGTGTGCCTTGATCATAGTTGGTTTAACATTTGTGAATAGTAAATACGACTTGCCCATAAATGAATGTTTTTAAATAAATGTAGACACAGTGGCTAAATGAATATTTGACACAACATGGTACAACGAGGTCTGGTACCTTTTTGTAATAGCATTCACTACGTTTTTTGGACAGTCACCGTGCAAGACGCTGTAGACATGCCTTTTAATAAGTTCAAGAAATACGTGCATGTTTCCTGTATCACATGAAAATCTATAAATGCAAAAACGTTTGTCTGATAGGTTTGATTATACAGCTGGTGTATTCCGTGTGTGTCAGTTTGTGTAAGCGAGCTGAAGCTACATGTGTTTTACTTTTTTATTTTTCTTCTTCTGGCAGTCTGTAAATTTGTCTTTTAAGCTAAACTGCTGAATCTTTCTTGTATCTTGTCAAATGTTCACGATTGCAGTTTAAAAATTACTTTTATTTGCAATCAGGTTACATAATAGTAACATGATTAAATAAATTCTTCAGACTGTGGGCATGTATTAAAACAAATATATAATATTCAAACAATATTTCGGAGGTTACTGTGGTGTTCTTTTTGGCTCATCTACATAAAGAAAAAATAACTAAACTATTGATAAAAAGTAATAACTTACATGTTATATGTGTATTAATTTTTATTTTTATTTTTATTGAATATAGAATATTTTATTATAGTTGTGCACACTAGATCGTAAATATAATGATATGTGCATATACACACATACATCAATAGTAAAAACCCTGATTTTAAACTTGTCCAACTTGTAAATTACGACGTAACATGTAAACTTAAGGCAGCTTACTCATAATGACGGGAATTTTAGGATAATTACGTATAACAGTTCGACATATCTTCGGCCGTTGCTCTTACGAGCACATGTCTTTCAGTAACAACCGGAGATGGTCAAAGTCGTATGCGCAGAGTATGGAAACTGTCGACTTTCATTTCCGGTCCACTACCTTAACAAAGTAAGGATCCGATCATGTCTAATGCATACTTTTACTGGTCACTGTGTGTGTAAATTTACAAAAACACTCCTTTCTATATGTTGGCTCACTTACTGTTCTCAGGGATGGAGCTAATGCTCCCTCTCCAAGCTCTTTGTGTGGCATGTTTTCGATTCCTTCTCAATGGAAAACAGAAGTATCCTGCAAATAATCTCTGTGAAATTCGGTAAACAGGTGGCGAATGTACATATGTAATTTATAAAAATATCTCACGTTTTATGATCCCCTAAATCACAAACTTATTTGAGTGGCAAATCTTATTGGTCATTTAAATGAAGTAACATACTGGGACAGTATAGCGCTGTTAATTAATTATCCCAAATACTGTCAGTGCTATTCTAGATTTTAACACCTAAAAAGGTAGATATTTATATTCAAATTTGAATTTTAATTGGTTAAACGTCGAGTGTATTATGGAGTTGATGAATGGTTCGCGCGCATACAAGAAATATTACACCCACCTATCAAAATATTCTTATCATCCAACGGGCTTATCTGTAATATATCTTACAATTTTGTGGTACTTATATATCTAAACAGATGTTTCCCCTTTCTCATGGATATCTCAAATTTACATTTTTGCAAAAAGAAACTGTGTACCGCATGATGGATTAATACCGACGTAAATGTACCACATGTGTTTCCTTCCAACGGACACCTGTGCCAGTGGGTTTGGTTAAATCATTAGACACAGCCCGAAGACGTATGTCATGAAAATGTAACTGATACTAAGCCCATCCATCCAATAAATAGTTTGTCATTAATATGCTATTTTCGAATTAAAGCCTTCTTTATGAAATCAATGTCAGTACCCGTAACTCCATTCAGCAATCTAACATCATTAAAAACGTCCCATTAAAGTCACAACATAAAATGATTATCTTACGTGACTGTGTGTAGTATAATTAAATTTGGGTAAATTTTGTAATCTGAACTTGATTCTTTTTTGTTTGTTTTCATCTTCAATACATGCTTGAAGTGTTCACGATATAGAGGTATTTTGATGTAGGAATTTTCTCAACATCTGGAGCGATAAAATTTCAATGTTTTGAAAAAGAATCCCTTAATGTACATTTATATACCGATAGAATTCTACATATACATAAATGCGCAGATCGGTAGCATATTTGTAATTTCATTAAACAATGAAGTGGGAATATTAAAACGTACTTTGATAATAAGAAGAGAAGTTTGAAAGGACAATTTTAATCATTTTTGCAAACAGTATGAGTTTATGATCCATCGATTCAAAAACGTCTTTTTATATTTGTTTTATATCAAGTATCTCTTTAATGCATTTGGTTAAGAGATGAAAGATGCGATTATTTACCCTGACACTCGAGGTTTAGTCTACAAGACGGGAGAAGGTACAATATGCCACTGTTAGGTTTTGACATTAACCACGTGTCGGGTTTGTGGAGAAGAACAGGTACCTAAATATACAAAGTAAAACAATATAATTATTATATTCTCACATAACTCATCGTAAAATGTATCAGAATTCCAAACAAAACACGATTTACAGACATTCCATGCAAACTGCATCAAAATGTACTGTCGATGACTCATTGCGCATAGTGATATCTTTAACAATTTATAGTTTCTTTTACGTAGTATGTAAACGTAATTCGGTTGAAGTTACTAATTACACTGATCTAAAACCTGAAAGATATTGACCTAATGATTTAATCAGCCTGGTAATCTCTAGATAAACAGATAATTTACGCCAAAGGCATATTCGTTACAGCAAGTGTTTATAATTCCGGACAGTAGCCAGTGTTCGGACACCAGACGCTTTACTACTAATTAATCAGTTTACTCTATGGATCATTTGATACCCTTCTGTAACCATTTGCACATCTAAAGCTTGTTTGGAGTTGCTTTCAGTTAGAAAATCCAAACTATTTTAGTACATACCTGAAGATAAGAGGAATGCTAGGAAATGTTTTTCTGAATGCATAGTGCGTTTTTAACACTAGAATAATTCATTAAAATGGATTTTGAGACATTTGGTATGTATGGAATTTCTTTTGTTTCTTTTGCTTCTCATTTTATTTTTGGTTTCTAACATTTATTAAATCCCAATGAAAAATGTTGACGTTTTTCAGTAATTTGAATAATTTACTTCATTTTCTATTAATCGCTTATGCTGCCCGATATTCACTTAACAAGTCTAAATATTTCTAAAAAATATTTCAGTATTTACTTTGCTTGGACATATGGCCACTGATACCCACTGCCGCAATAAGACTGTCATGTTGGCTTGGTACTTGATTATTTGACTCATAGACCTTTGAATAAGGTGACCCTCAAACCTAAAAGTCACGAAAAACTGTTCCCATTGTAAATTAAGTAAATTTAATTAAGTTAGTTTTATTATATATGAACATTTGGTTACCTTGAGGAAACAGCTAAAACACCATTGTAAACAATTATTCTCTTCAGACGCAAAGTTGAGTTGTTGTTGTTGTTGTTGTTGTTTGTGAGGGTTTGTTTTGTTTCGTTCCAAAACATCCGACTGCATACCATTTCAATGTAACCGTTGGCCACTTGTTATGATGCATATCTAACGAATAACGTATTATTTCTGCAGAGTATCACTGCAAAGTTCAATAAAGCCTGCAAATATTAAGTAAGTGGCATCATCTAAAATTAAAAGGATGTTAGTTTTTGGACGATATCCATTACAATTTGCAATGTTTTTTAAAAGGCATGCTGTCCAAATAGATCATGGTTAAAAACACGGATCTCATAATTGCAAATGAACTTATAAAACCAAAGTCGTAAAGGGAGGTAATCAGACTGAATGAGTTCAATAATACTTCCGACTATGTTAATCAAATACATTGTATTCAAACTTTGACAAATATATGAAAAGCATATTATCAAATTCAGAATTTATCAAGGTTAATACTACATTTTTTTTGTTCAGGACAAAAATTTAAAGATAAGAATGAAAATAAAGAAACAGCGTAAACGTGAATGCTATTGTTTGGGCATTTTTTTCTTTTTTGTGCGTGTCAACCGCTACTGATAGAATATAATAATAAGCAGAAAAAAAAGTTTCCATTTGGAGAAGTGCTGTTTTTGAAAATATCATTATTATTTTTTGTCGTTTAGTCTGAAAGCAGATTTAATTCAAAATTCATAAATATTTTGACATTCAACTAAAGGCCACATGTTTGTTTTTGTGCACAAGCACAATCTCCAGAGAGTAAACAACTTAGAAAACAAGCAATTCAAGTTTTTGCTGATTGTTTCTAATTATAAAAAAACAAACATATTGCAATCTCAAGATGGGCTGAAAAATAAAAGGAAACTCAATAAATGTGTTTCACTGGGACTATAATATCTTGAAAAGAAATAGTAATATATATTTTTATCGAAATAGTTTATGCCAATGGGACACCGGATGCAATATTTTGGCAATCTGATGTTCAGGAGTCAACAAATACTTCGAATTCACACGTATGTTAAAGGTATATTTTATCCAAATTTCATATTTTAAACGTGTAATTTACTTCATATGGTGTATGTATGTATGCATGAAATTAGTTTATTTGTATTTACAGTACTTTATGCATTTTGTTTGAAATAGACGTGGTATAAATATGTACTACCATTAAAAACTGGCTGTTTTTTAACAATCAACTATTACTGCATGACATTTTATTATGAATGTAGCTCTATATGCAAACTTAATTTACACAGCTTCTATTCAGTAAAGTTAAATACCTTTGATGAGGATTTTATACATTCGAGATAAAATATTTTAGTGAAAGATGGCCACTGGATATCTTTAAACACACTAATGTTATTTTTTTACGTCTTTGCACTGTTTTTAACCAACATTAATCATACCCGCGCTGTCGTAACCATTACGTCACATACAACATAATGACGTCATTTTCTTAGGGAAAAATGTTATATGGAATTTGTATATCTATATTTTGGTCCATGTCAAAAATTATATACACCGTTGCCTTTAACATGCAAGAATTCAGAATTATTTACAATAGATATAATCACGCGTTCAGTAGTAGTTTATTACAAGTGAATTAAATCATTAGATATTTCAGTTATGCAATACCTGTTGATGTCCATTTGTTTTACTGTTTATAAGTGACACTGATATTTTACAATCTGATTCTTCATTGATTAGACAGAGGGCATGTCATGCTTTTTATTTCCTTAAATTTTCTTTTCTTTTCTTGAAGAGTGAGTATCAGACGACATCTTGTTAACAAGATACCAAATAAATTGTCCCGCTAGGGGGCAGTAAATCACTAACTTCCGGAGTTCATTAGTTTACTCCAAACCGAACCATACGCTTCTAGTACAAGCTTTAGTGGAACGTCTGCAGACTTTGTTTTCATATCGACATTACACGCTAAATTTACTATTATAACATAATACTGGTGAACAGAATCCATAAATTTAGGGTCGCCAAGGATCACTATTATAAACGCGGTTGAAACTTTATACTGACAAATTGCCTCATGTAACGTTGTTCCAATTATACTTAATGCAATTCACCATCATTTAGTCTTCTCTGAAAAAAAATCTTTCTTAAAATGCCTTGTTAAGCCCCGTTGTACATGCAATTAAGTTTCCGATAATCCAATTTTTCAATGCGTTTCAGAGAGTCATTACTTCACTCCATGAAATTTTATAGTCCTTTTGCCGCGGTATTGAAATGTCGCGATGCTCAAATCACGTGACCGGATGTCGTTTTAAATGTTGTAGATTTTTTTCTGATGCTGTTTTGTGTAAGTCAGCTGTTCAGTGAAACAATATATTTATTGCGCTATCGGAAGCAAACCTCATATAATGCTTGTATTCAGGCATTATTGCGAAAAAACATTATAATAAGGAGTAAATATCTGATCAACAATGGTTGCAATTGTCCATTTTCTAGATCATCCTCCCTGGACTGGTAGGAATTAAATTCTGTAAGTCTGAAACCCGTCTGCGAACCCCGCTAAACAGTCGAATGACATATTACATGTAGTCTGCATCTTGTATTAATCAGTAATAATGTACAAATCGAAATTTCAACTTAATTAGATATGTTGTATATTTAGATATTGCGTGCATGTCTAATTGAGACATGCAAGCTTCTTTAATTATATACTCGAAATCAACGCTCGGAAAGATGTCTTATCAAATCGCAAATTCTAGAGCAGATGAATGATCTGTGTAGACATCGAAACAATTCTCAATGTGAAAAAATCAGGTTGACAGTTATGACGACTTAACGTGGTGTAGTTGGTGAAGGAATGTTATACAGGCGACATTGCCTCAATGCTTCATGATTGTCGTTCCATGCTTTCCGTTTGGTTGGAAATGCCTGTCTGTTATGATTGGAGCTTCCGTGTATGTGAACATATGTCGCTTTTTGAAACGATTTATGTCGCTTTTTGAAAATATTTAAAAATTTCGAAAGCTTTTCTAAGTATGTTATCTGTGCATGGACTGGTTTAAAACTGGCATTGAGATCAGATCAAACAAACAAGTTGTTGATCGGTTTACACCATCTACATTTTGAATACTGACGACTCATTTTTAAGTAGTTTGCGTGAAAGAAAAGTGCTTCATTAAAATACTAGTACCGGCATACTGCTTGGAGAACTGGCATACTGCTTGGAGAACTGGCATACTGCTTGGAGTTCCGGCATACTGCTTGGAGAACTGGCATACTGCTTGGAGTTCCGGCATACTGCTTGGAGAACTGGCATACTGCTTGAAATTCCGGCATACTGCTTGGAGTTCCGACATACTGCTTGGATAATACATTTTAAAATCACTATTTATAATAATAATTCACTATTTACATTATACCAAATAAATTTAAAGGTGAATTAAATTTGATTTTATTACTTATATTAACTGTGGTGAAAAGTGTACTCTGTACTTTAACTATAAGCCATATACAAACGGGCAGGTCAATATTATACAAGTATGGACATCTTTAAATAATGTATACTTGTATTGTAACCATGTAGTTACATGTATTATTTGCAATAAAATATGTTAAAACTAAACTATGGACATCAGCTGTGTAATATGATGTGATATGGAACAGAAAAAATATTGACTTAAGCAATAAGTAAATTTGGAATAAACATTTAGTAGTTACTGTATTATGTTACAATTTATATCAATGTCAGTAGTATTCAAATGGAATCAAGAGTTTATTACATCTCGGCCCCTAAGTACTGATACCGCACACATGCTAAAATTTCCAGACTGTTCCGTGCATCTACTGCGTGCAATATCACTTGCAAATTGTCCAGTATCATCTAACATTCAATACTGTTGGGCTATAATGTTCAATAACAATGTGAATATTTATAGTTTGTATCATAAAATATTTTTATAGTAATACATCTATTTTAAGAAAATGTTTCATCAAAATAACTCCGTTTTATTTCCTTTTACCTAAAAAATTAATATTTGAAATTGATGGTTGCTTTTTTCTGACATTTCTGTTGTGGTTTGCAGTTTTAAAAAATAACTGTTACAAGAATCACTACCATGTCAAAAACATATTACCTTGTCCGTCTGACGTGTAAAGATGTGAACTTTATTCATCTTCCAGAGAGATTGTAAGATGATGGTTTTCATTTTCTTCTTGTAACCGAAGCACAAGCCAAAAATGAGTGATTTGTTTCCAGTCAAAATATGAGTAGGAATTATTCGATACACTTGCGATAATTGGGATCTCATACGCATTCATACAGCGGTGATCTATGGTCCAGTATCGTAACGTCGAAAATTTGTCAGAAACTCGCCGGCAGTAGATGATGAATATCCCCGGTTTGGAATTTTCTGGGGGCTCTTCCTTTATCCGTCATATTTGATTACTATTTCTTTCTCATATGATATTTATTACACTTGAGATAGAAATCTTAATAAGACCCCATTTTAGGTGATCTTAATATGATCAGCCGGCGCTTTTGCTGAGATGAATAACAAAAATATTGGGGTCACACTGCTTTCTGCCATTAATATATCTTTCTCTGACCAAGGAAAAGATAATATTGCAAAAAACTGCAATGTCCATAATTGCTTTCTGTGAATCTCAATTTTCTTCCGAGTGATAAGAAGACTGATTTTGGAAAAAATATAGCGTCTTGGTCACACTGAGTTGCAAGCTTGTCTCAGAGTCTGATTGCAAATATTAAGCGTCTGACGTGCATCGATTAAATGTAATTATCGTTTGATTTATTATTTTTGTCTGAAAATAAGGAAATTAATCCGAATTTTGATACTGTATAGATATTTGCGTTATATTTTGTCAGTGGCAAAATGAATCATAATATTCCTAGTAAAATGAAAAAAAATGTATATACATATTTATGTCTGTGTTAATTTTATGGGTGAAATTTCATCCAGCATTTCCATTATGGAAAAAAAAGTTTTAGTTTCGTTTAAAAGAGATTATGAACATGTATGGTAACATATGTAGCAAATTTGAGATAATTATATGGATAAATCAATAACATTATTATATACTAGTATCTAGACCACACACGAATACACGATCAACAAGGCTAATAAGTAATCACATTTTGAAATTAAAATATTAATCTACCATGTAGCTGGTACAAATGTTGTCTCTCAGATATTGAAATATTTTTAATGTGGCAAAAAGCTTTGCTAAATGAAAGATCTTTATCTATCTAATGCTATTGTAAGTAATTGATCTAAACTGATGTTTAACAAAACCCGCGCTGTTGTAGATACATGAAACAACAAGATCAACAACATCTAATGATGGCGGGTATTTTTACATTTTTTATCATTATATTTTAATAATGTTACTGTTGTTGCTACCGTTGTTGTTATTGTTACAGATGATGATGCATTTGCTATAGTCCCCTCTTCTTTTGTTACCCTATAGGACTGAGACCTTATATCGTTACATTTTTACTACTGCTTCTTTTTAACGGAAGGAATACAATACTGTCGAAAATGGTGTTCGGTGTTAAAACATATTGTATGACAGAAAATACCGTGAATTTCATGGCAACAAACCACGAAGGTTATCTCTAGGATTCAAGAACTCTTATATTTCAAGTGACAATATCAGACTTTCGTTTCTGTGAGAAGTGAATTGTGTCAAGTTTATGTGCGAATGTTCCAATACTCACAATAAAATGTGTATCCTGATCCATTAGACTGTCGTGATCTACTCTAAACCAGGAATTATTACTGCTTTGTAATGTGATCTTGAGTATTGTTTTACTGAATTGATTCTTGTGTAACCTTCTTACTATTTCAGTTTGCTATTTCATTCTTGAAATGAAATCCTTACGACACATTTTACAACTTGATCTACTGTCTGTATTATGAGATCCGTTCTAAACAATTTAAAACTTGATCTACTGTCTGCATTATGAGATCCGTACTACACATTATACAACTTGATCTACTGTCTGTATTATGAGATCCGTTCTAAACAATTTAAAACTTGATCTACTGTCTGCATTATGAGATCCGTACTACACATTATACAACTTGATCTACTGTCTGTATTATGAGATCCATACTACCTTTTGTCTCTATCATGAAATCCGGACTACATATTTTACAACTTGATCTACTGTCTGTATCAAGAAATCCTTACTACACATTATACAACTTGATCTACAGTCTGTATCAAGAAATCCTTACACCGCATTATACAACTTGATCTACAGTCTGTATCAAAAAATCCTTACACCACATTATACAACTTGATCTATAGTTTGTATCAAGAAATCCTTACACCACTTTATTCAACTTGATCTACAGTCTGTATCAAGAAGTCCGGACTACACATTATACAACTTGATCTACAGTCTGTATCAAGAAGTCCGGACTACACATTATACAACTTGATCTACAGTCTGTATCATGAAGTCCGGACTACACATTATACAACTTGATCTACAGTCTGTATCAAGAAACCCTTACTACACATTATACAACTTGATCTACAGTCTGTATCAAGAAATCCTTACTATACATTATACAATTTGATCTACAGTCTGTATCAAGAAATCCTTACTACACATTATACAACTTGATCTGCTGTCTGAATCATGAAGTCAATTATACATATAACTTGATCTACTGTCTCATGAAGTCCATTCTACACATTTTACAACTTGATCTGCTGTCTGTATCGTGAAGTCTGTACTACACATTTTACAACTTGATCTGCTGTATATATCGTGAAGTCTGTACTACACATTTTGCAACTTGGTCTATTGCCTGTATCATGAAGTCCATTCTACACATTATACAGTTTGATCTACTGTCTGTATCATGAAGTCCATTCTACACATTATACAACTTGATCTACTGTCTGTATCATGAAGTCCATTCTACACATTATACAACTTGATCTTCTGTCTGTATCATGAAGTCCGTACTACACATTATACAACTTGATCTTTTGTCTTTATCATGTATTCCATTCTACACATTATACAACTTGATCTACCGTCTCATGAAGTCCATTCTACACATTATACAACTTGATCTGCTGTCTGTGTCGTGAAGTCTATACTACACATTTTTCAACTTGATCTACTGTCTGTATCATGAAATCCATTCTACACATTATACAACCTGATCTACTGTCTGTATCGTGATGTCTGTACTACATATTTTACAACTTGATCTACTGTCTCATGAAGTTCATTCTACACATTATACAACTTGATCTGCTGTCTGTGTCGTGAAGTCTATACTACACATTTTTCAACTTGATCTACTGTCTGTATCACGAAATCCATTCTACACATTATACAACCTGATCTATTGTCTGTATCGTGATGTCTGTACTACACATTTTACAACTTGATCTACTGTCTGTATCGTGAAGTCTGTACTACACATTTTGCAACTTGATCAACTATCTGTATCAAGAAATCCATTCTACACATTATACAACTTGATCTACTGTCTGTATCATGAAGTCCATTCTACACATTTTTCAACTTGATCTACTGTCTGTATCATGAAGTCCATTCTACACATTATACAACTTGATCTACTGTCTATATCGTGAAGACTGTACTACACATTTTGCAACTTGATCTACTGTCTGTATCAAGAAATCCATTCTACACATTATACAACTTGATCTACTGTCTGTATCATGAAGTCCATTCTACACATTATACAACTTGATCTTCTGTCTGTATCATGAAGTCCGTACTACACATTATACAACTTGATCTACCGTCTCATGAAGTCCATTCTACACATTATACAACTTGATCTGCTGTCTGTGTCGTGAAGTCTATACTACACATTTTTCAACTTGATCTACTGTCTGTATCATGAAATCCATTCTACACATTATACAACCTGATCTACTGTCTGTATCGTGATGTCTGTACTACACATTTTACAACTTGATCTACTGTCTGTATCGTGAAGTCTGTACTACACATTTTGCAACTTGATCTACTATCTGTATCAAGAAATCCATTCTGCACATTATACAACTTGATCTACTGTCTGTATCATGAAGTCCATTCTACACATTTTTCAACTTGATCTACTGTCTGTATCATGAAGTCCATTCTACACATTATACAACTTGATCTACCGTCTATATCGTGAAGTCTGTACTACACATTTTGCAACTTGATCTACTGTCTGTATCAAGAAATCCATTCTACACATTATACAACTTGATCTACTGTCTGTATCAAGAAATCCATTCTACACATTATACAACTTGATCTACTGTCTCTGTCAAGAAATCTTTACTACACATTATACAACCTTACTTCACATAATACAACTTGATCTACTGTCTGTATCGTGATGTCTGTACTACACATTTTACAACTTCGTGAAGTCTATACTACACATTATACAACTTGATCTTCTGTCTGTATCATGAAGTCCATTTTACACATTTTACAACTTGATCTACTGTCTGTATCATGAATTCCATTCTACACATTATACAACTTGATCTACTGTCTGTATCGTGAAGTCTGTACTACACATTTTTCAACTTGATCTACTGTCTGTTTCATGAAATCCGAACTACAAATTTTACAACTTGATCTGCTTTGTATATCATCGTAAAATCATACTACACATTTTACAACCTGATCTTATGTCTGTATAATGAAATCCGTACTACACATTTAACAACCTGATCTACTACCTTTATTGTGAATTCCGTACTACACATTTTACAACTTTATCTACAGTCTGTATCATGAAATCCGTATTATACATTTTACAACTTGAGCTTATGTCTGTATTGCAGGTGTTTTAACTTAGTTTCTTCGGCTTTTTAAATGCGTTTCTGCGAATTCTTTTGACTCGTGAGTTGGTAACATTTCCTTTATTTTAATCCAAAAAAATGCATAATTGTTTTCAAAATGAAATATTTGTGTCTGTGAATTTTAATTATATTCAAAACTTAAAACATTGTTTTGCTCAATTTAGAAAATTAGAAAATCTCCACATTTTCTTACAATTTGAAGTTTGATAAAGTACTGGATTAAAACATACCTTGTATCTTGATTTTATTATTAACTATTAAATGAAATCTACGGATAGTATTTCTTATCATTCTCACAAAAAAAATCGCTAATGATATGAAATGTGGGAATATGTTAATATCTTTTGTAAAAATTGATCACAGTGTATTGAAAATATTGAGTATGCGTGTTGCGAAACATAACAGTTACAGTTCACTTTTTGTTTTCATCGACGGAGGGTTGATTTATCGGAATGTCTTTGATTAATTCGATAACTACCGGTTAACCTATTTATCCAAGGTATCCGTTACAACTACGTGACCTTATTTGATCTTCGGCACTCATCAAATGTTAACCAAGTGTCACCCAAGACCAATTAATCAACCCTGTTTGTTCACCCGTCGGTCCTATTCATTTGATCTTTCTTAACAAAAACTGAACTTTTTATATGCCTTTGTCCAAAATATTCCTGAGGTAGGGATCAATTTTCCCTAATAACCACTTTTCGTCGTATTTCTTCAAACAAAATTAAAATTAGACCAAATAAGGTGTTTAACTATATAAAACTAAATTTACTGTAAACAGTTCCCCATTGCTTTAATACCAGAGAATTGGGGATTGAGTTACCCGGTTTAAGTGACTGTCATTTTCTTTAAAGAACAGTTTATATGAAAAAAAATACAAAGACAGCAATCACAATGTTTGTTCTCACGGGCTATTTACTAGTGTAGACACCGCTGTCAGAGTATAACTTACTCCATGTTAGGACAGTAAAGCTCAGTTGGTGCAAGGAGCTAATTAGTTTTGGTTTTTGTAAAATTGACGGCCGTAAAATAGGGATCATTTATATCTCAGTAGCCCAAATGCGGGTATTTGGCCACATAAAGGGTCACGCGTCTCTGTGAATATTAACTGGGTAACTGGATATTAATTTGGACATCGCACATACGCGAATAAATGAGTGAGTGTTGTTCAAATTTTAATGTTCTTTTATAGTTTAAACATTATTATTATTATTATTATTATTCGTTCTTACTGGCCTCTTCTTGCTGTTGTTGCATTTTAATGTTGTTGATGTTGCCCAATGAATATAACAACATTATTTCTGTTTTGTTTTGTTTTCTTTTTGCTAGGTTTAACGTCACACCGACACAATTACAAATGTACAGGTTAGGTCTTAGTGCGACTTTCAAGAGTTTGGTGGTGAAAGAACATCCCAGGTGCTCTTCAGGCTAGTATTACAGGCACGAACGGGCACCTGGGTAGAACCACCGACCTTCCAAGCACACTTTTACGCGACAAACCACTAACAGCACGGTTGGAAATTTATTTTCAGACACTTATTTTTCATAGAACTTATGAAACTGAAAAATAAAGAGTATACTGCTCTATTCAAAAAGTTTAAAAGGGTAAAAATAATTGTGTAGATGCGTCTATACTCAGTCATATTTATATTTAAGCCCGACTTTTCTTATAAATTTATATAGAATGGGAGAATACTAGTACCTCTTTGTGTGTTGATTCTTTTGGGAAAAATTATTTTCTGTTGTCTGATTCAATATTCAAACCAGGCGTCGCCAGTTAATCTTTCATGAAATTTCTAGAAAATATTTTACCTACAGTTCAATTACATGTATACATGAGCTATTCCGTAACAAGATTTTCAATGAATTCTCAGTGTTATTTATATTAAACATGACTATAAAAAAAACTGCAAAGGTGGTTAATACGTTAATCTTTTCTCGATATGGTGATTTAAGTCATTTTTGATACCAAAGAAGTTTCAAGATTTAAATTTTTCACTATATGTTGACAGATTATTATACAAAAATCTTTCAAGGATATCTTAGATAGTGTAGAAGCAACATTTCCATATAAAATTTCGAGTAGTTCATGAACTAGAATTTTGCACAGGAAAATATCGTTTCGGTCATAAAATTGATATAATTGTTGATACCTTAAATAGTCCTACTACCACCCCTAGACCACACCTTGAGACCTTTACAATGATGTATATAACTTATATAATAAAATTATGCACTTCGCCAAATAAAGCCTCAATTCACTATGCCGATATTCCAACGAGTCGTCACTGGTGTAATTTCAACTCAGGATTTCTCCGTTTAAACTAATGGTGCTTCTTATATATTTGTTTCAACTGCTTCAAAATATTTGCATAAAAATGAAATTATTGCACTAAGAAATACAAGCAGAGAACATTCGTGCTTCTTGTCCGCCAGAACGCGACAGGTTTATTATTTCTCATTTAGCGGTCATTCTTTATTCGACACCCATAAATTTTCTCCTATAGTTGTTGCATCTCGGCACGATAATTTCGGTGGTCATAGAAATGCTGGCTGGTTTTATGAGCTCTCAATTTATCAAAACCTACGCTGATCAATAAATGCGCTCCTCTGCCAAGGGAAACAATCACAGCGAGACTAAAGTTTTGCAGGCGCCCGATTCATTCAGTAGTTGTCGAACTTAGACAAATGCTTCCGGATACATGTGCTTGCTGTATTTATTATATTGTAGAGTTAACAACATTCTCAATTCATGCGCAATTACAGTGTTGAGATACCAGCACCCGACAATAAACACCAGACCTCAGATGTTTGGGTGCATTCTCGCAAACACTTGAGAAAGACTTTTTTCGTAAAACAATCGTTTCCAGTTTACAACCTTACATGTGCTAAGATATGACTGTTTTACGAAGTATAAAGTGTTTGTAGTTAATTAGTGGCTTAATCAAAATCTCAATCTTTACCACAGAGATGCTTATTAACTAAACAATATTCCACTAGTGATCTCTCGCGTAGGCTATAAATCATACACGGACCTACAGCGAAGTTTTACGAATAAAAAATTAAAAAGACATTTTGCATGGTCGGGTACGTAGCGATAAAATTGACAGCAAGTTAAAGTATCTTCATATAAAACCTTGATGAAAAAGATGTTGAAATTTTGAGAGGGATCTGCCACCATGTGATCGCTTCTGATTCGCAAATACTGCCGCCATCATTTGAGTGATAGACAGAACTGTATGATGGATGCCTGATAAGCCCAGGGTTGGTAATTTCGAACAATCTGCTCATATTTAATAATACTTATTGAAAGAAGCATTTGGGTGGATGATTTTGACGTTTACGTGTTTACCACACAACTAGTTTGCTGTGTGTGGGAAAATACTATACGTTTCGATAAATGTTTTTAAATGTTATATTCTGTCAGTCAGAGACGCTGAAAAAATATTTTGATTACAAAACCAAAGGAGAATTTGTTATAATGATACGCGAAATGAGAAACAGCGCGAATATTTTGTAAATCGACGTAATGGAAAAAGTAGCGCTCGGTGCAAAAATCTGGAAAAAGCGATAAAACTTTAGAACCGATTTCGCTTAAACACTCAGACAGCAACTGAAGGGAAAAATAATGAAAAACTGCCGTGTGACACATACAGGGATTACCATTTTTGAAATTTGAGTTCGTTGTGACACGGACGTTTGATATTTTGTAAAGTGTTAATACATACACTTAAGAGAGATTTAGACGATATACTTTGTCCTTAATGATAATTTAACTACTGGGTACAAACCAGCTACTTAATAATAGACGTGAATAATTTGAAAGTTACGTTTTTTTAAAAATGTTATCTTAAAATCACGATTTCATTTGTTCATTTAGAAAGTGTCGTGTATTTAAGAACAATTTTGTGTATAATTAAAGATCACCTAACGCCTCTGTGAAGGACAAAAAGTTTGAGATATAAACAAACAATAAACAAAGGCGAAATGACACTTATGAAGAGAAAAAAAAAATGAAATCCGATTTTCAAAACAAATCAGTGTTTTGGACTGATGAACTTTTTCTCAAAAGTTGCGCCTAATCTGAGGTCTGACAGACGCTTCTAAACCAAACATTGCGCCCAACCACCGGCTAAGATCAAATTTCTGCGGAACTGTCGGAATTAATCAAGCGCCCACAGGATTTAGATGTTATCGTCTGCATCAAAAGGAGGGCATATCAGTTTGACATGAAAATACTTCTTTCTTATATTGCAACGTTCATATCGTTGTTACTGACAAAAAATTCAAACTCAAAGACGATGCATGGAAGTATATTTTTGAAAGACATGTGTACATATATACTGGAAATACAGTGACAAATATCTTGTTGAACATTTACAGAGATTTTCAAGAATTGTTGAGAAAACTAAATATTCGAGGAAAGAACAAAACCGGTAGTTGAATGTTTATAGAACATAGAAATAGTGTTGAATTAATGCCGTAAAGTAGTTTTGAACAAACAAAGTGTTGGTATCTCTTAAGAGTTAGAAAGGAATGACCATATAAATGTCCGACATGATTTTTGGACAAGAACGATTCATTGCGCAGGCGTACTCGGACATGACGGAGTTCTATCAAGGTGGGTCTCTCTAAACCACGACGAAAATTTTTGCGGATATTATCAATTCAGATAATACACAATCGCTATTTCTGTCGTCGTCATCGTCATTATTAATATTATTATTTATATTAATTATTATCATTATAAGCATCACACTTATTATTGTAAGTTCTCTTAATGTGATTTCTTATAATATTTCATTGTTAGTTTTATTATTTTTATTTCATATGAACTTACATATAGTTTATTTATCAGCATCTCAACCTGGACGTATTTCGATTTATTTTTTAATTGTTTTCTTCCAACGATTATACATCGTGTGGCTGTCTTTCCGCACAGTGGATAATTTACCAAATCTTATATTACATAAAATAATTTTATTAGGCATTTTTTTTAAATGAAGATATTTATAGGAACTAAATACTAACAAACGACTCAGCCCTTCTGTAGTACAAATATTAATATATCATAAATAAATTGTAAAACTTTAACATTTGAATGCATTTCATTAGAGTTGTGATGACCCATGTTTAGTGTATTTTTCTGTCTGTCCATTGTTCATATATTTTCATACATATGAACACAATGTGTTAAGTTACGTATTTGTCAGCATTTCTAACTGAACAAAAACAATCATAAAATTAAACTAAGCCCTTCCAGTCCGTTTTTGATATATATTATTATATGCAATGTTATGCCATATGGCTAATGCCTGCTATTTAATAAATTAAAAAATATATAATACATAAAAAGACCATTTAATGAAGTTCTGTTCTGTTTAAGGCGAATACAAGAATCATCTAACAAAGAACAGAAAATGACCCCGGCTGTAGTATCTACTGTTTTCACTTTGAAAAATCCCATTTAGAATAAATATGTCGAAACAATTCCATTTAGTATAAATACATAGAACAAATAATAATGTATAAATACTAAATGGGATTTTTCCGAGAAACTAATGTGGACACTACAGCCGGGCCATTTTCTGTTTTTCTTCTAAACTTGTTCCTGCGTTTTAAGAAGATAAATCTTGTATTCGCCTTACGCAGAACTGAACTTCATTAAAAAAGAGGCTTTCTTTTCTTTTCTTCCGGTGATATTTGTTTTCCTTACTGATTTTCTCGTAATTTCATGACAAGATTTTCCTGGATGTCTGTGAACCTCACAATTATCATATAAAAGTTATATTTCACTGACGGAACAAATTATGAGAATAGAAAAGTTATTTGTTTTATGACCGAAAATGTTTACGAAAATGGAATTAATGCTAACAAATAAATGTATTCAAAAACTAGCGCTATTTGAGAGAAAATTGATACATGATCAAAACTGGTAGACATGTCCCCATTTAAAACGCTGTGTTTTATACAAAATGAAAAAAAGCCTTTATCAATGAAGTACATGTACAATTTGTAAATTGATTAAATCCATTTTTGTTTGTTTTTTTTTTTTATAAACTGGTTTTAAAAATACTTTACTGTCAAATGCTGACACAATCTATGTTGTTGTTTTTTCATAATTGTATTGAGATTTATTCATTTGCCACGATATAATCTTTGGAATTCAACTAAGCACTGACTGATTTGTACCTGAAAAAAAAAATGGAAATAAAGTCGCAAGCTACACCACCGAGTCTACAGGTGACACGTAAAGACTGCGATATTTGCGTGCTATAGATAACGAAATAAATTTGTTCCGAAAAATTCTTCTAGTATTGATTTTCAATAAATGTTCCATACGTTTTATCTAGAAAATATGTCATTCTTTGTCAATGTGCTGATGAAATATGCTCGTTAAAGAAGTTCAAATGTTGGTGTAATTCTCTTCATTTCAGACTCAGCCTGTAAAACACGTAGAAGTTAAAGATTTTAAAACAATAGATTTCCCTTTCTGTTAATTTATTTCATAAACTGCCTCGTTATTAAAGGAAAATAGAAAAGAAGAGACAATTTGCCACTATGTTATAGCCTGCATAATAATAACTGACAAGTCGGGGAGGTTATCAGCTCAGATAAGCTGAAAATATTACGCAAAACTAATAAATTCTTGACACGAAAAATTGATGGACAAATAATGGCACAGATAATGGGATTGTTTCTATCTATCTATCATCATTCTGACGGAAAGAAAACACAACGCATAATTGGTAGATAATGCATCAAGCCAAAATGCCCTCAGCTCAAATATTTATGTGCATCAAAATTGCCTCCCTTTAGCAAATTATCGTTTCAGCTACATTTCAGTTTTATTTGACTTTTCTCTCTGTTTCACTGTCATTTAAAGTGTCTACAATATCTTAAAACATCATACACATATTATTAGAAAATTTCAAAGCTATTGATTCTTTAAATAGCATCAAACATCTAGCATGGATTTTTTTCATATTCTCTATTCTTGTCTTACATGTGATAAATCATATTTGTAATTCAGTGAATTTTCATTCTATGTAGAGCGTAATTTAGATGCATTACCTCGTAAAAACGACATTACAAGAGAACTTCATTTTCTTCCGATGCTCAGGTGATTCTTGAAACATCTCAGTAACATCTGCTTCGAAACTAAGCTCTCTTAAATTAAAACCAAAGATCGGTATTAACAAAATATATTTCAAAACAGTTTATCGATAATAAATCACAGAATATTTCTTGTTATCATAACTAAGTTTGCTCAGAAATTATCCGGAACATGCTGAAAATCAACATTGAAATAATTGAGAACAACAGAGAATGTAGCACGTCAGTGATATAATGTGCATTAAGGGCTAGGATAATAGCCGTCTGAGGACGGTAAAGTATTTGATCACTTATCTCTATTACGTAAATTTGAACATTATAACTTCAAAATGTGCATATTACAATCAAAAAGAGTTGTTAGAAAAATGCATCAGAGATTTACAGCATAGACAAAATTTACTACTCCCTAAATATGAAACCTCATTTCCTTTGAAAATACACGAGGAATTATCCGCGAGATTTTTCAAGAAATGGGTATTATATTCCCATTACGTATGCATGAGAAATAACTTCATTCCCTTTTTACGCTGATTTATTTGAATGTTCTCACCATGTTTTATTAATATCTTTATTTCTTTAATACTCCTTTCCGTTTTTCTTTCTTTTAGCCGCAGAGTGCCTCAATACGTTTAGAATCATATTTAATTGCTAATTATTTGGTACATTGTATTTAATTTATCTTCTATGATATGGAACCTCTACGAACTAACATTAAATGTCGCATACATTAATGATTTTCTGATCTACAGTCAGATACAGATGTTTTTTCATATATGGTATTTCAATTTTCGGTTATTTTCAATGTGTACATTGGGGTAACATATTTGAGCCGTGCCATGAGAAAACCAACATAATGGCTTTGCGACCAGCATGGATCCAGACCAGCCTGCGCATCCGCGCAGTCTGGTCAGGATCCATGCTGTTCGCTTTTAAAGTCTATTGGAATTGGTGAAACTGTTAGCGAACAGCATGGATCCTGACCAGACTGCGCGGATGCGCAGGCTGGTCTGGATCCATGCTGGTCGCAAAGCCACTATGTTGATTTTCCCGTGGCACGGCTCATTTCACATTTGCATCTTACTCATTAACATGGTTTAAACTCTTATTGTTAAACTTTTAACGATGAAAATTTGACTTTGTCTAACATAAAGTATCTAATTAAAATCGAAAGAGGAAATGCTACAAGTCTCATAAATGATTTCTTGAATATGTCAATATGTCATAAAACGTAAAATCTGTTAGGATATCAAATTCATTATTTTTGTATCTAACAACCTCTTTGTCTCAATTGATAACTACCTTCAGCATCTTATCTGATATTGTATGATGTAAGTATTATTTGTTGCCTTGTACATTTAAACGTTAAAGACATCCAGTGCCGATATTTCACTAACATATTTTCTTTACATATTTACTTGAATTGTTGAAAATCATCATCAAATGTATTTAATTTTACTAAGTATACAACTTGATTGGTTATATCAAGCTACATTCATAATTTAATGCCATGCAGTAACAGTTGATTATTTTAAAAAAAACTTCCAGGTTTTTTGTGGTACTACACATTTATACTGCGTTAAGCTTCATGTCTACAAGTGCGTACTATTCTAAACCTAATAAATTGTACAGTAAACACACATAAACCTGTTCATTTTGTGTTTACATAAACTATATCTTATAACTGTTCATATTCAAAACTATGAAATTTCGGTCTAGAATACTGTAACAAGTTTTGAGTAAATGAATATTCTGTTCTGTTAAAAACATATCATCGCTTGTATAATAAGAAAAATGTACTATATATATATTAATAGTGTATTTTCCGTTTAACTAGGTGTCAACTTTCAATAAACATGATTATATCAAAACAAATACACACCATCCTTTTGACACCCCCTTACGATAAACCCCTGCTCCACGTGGTGTCACAATCGATACTTGCATATTCCGGTTGGGATAATTTGGCCCCTGGCACGCGTAACTGCAGTCAATGGATGGTGAAAATAACGCAATGTACATCTTTCTAAATAAATATTTATTTACATTTCACAATGCAAATTGCTCTATTTTCTCTATCACTGTCAAAGAATGCCTATCACTAAATGATCTTGTTGGGTCTTCATTTGATTATGAAGTCCATTAACTACAATTGGTTCAATTGAAGACATTTGATACCCTATTTAGATTAATTGGACGCGGTATCAAATTCCATGGATTTTATTTGATACAAGGAATAAATAATTTATAAGTGTGTATATAGAGTGTTTTCTTACAGGTAAAAATTTACAAATCATTTCTGTTTATTTTTTTGAGATTATGTAAGTAAAGAGAAACACTTCATGTCATATAATATGTTTTAAATATACATAAAGTAACGTTTTATTATACTATATAAGAGAGATATAAAGTGATATATTCACAGGAACAGTGAAAATATTCCGTAGAAATTACAACTAATTAATTATTTATTTTTATTAAAATGATTACTATTAATTATTTAAATAAAATTTCTTTAGCACAACGTCGAAATGAAAAAATAAAATTCAGTATTATATTTTGTATCTGATTAGCTATTTCATTTAGAGAGAAGTTAGTTTGTCACTGCAGTTGCTGTTATTGTTTTTAGATATTTTAAAATTAAACTTTTCAGTTATAAACTCTTGAGTGAAGTTTTCAACATGATTTTGCAGGTTTCAAGATTTTTCTTAAAAACAGAAAGGTTATAAATAAATATTCAGTTTTTTGTATAATCAAGGTAATATGCCATGATGATTTCGCATAGAATTAATGCACTAACATATTCTGTTAACATTGACTTTTTCAGTCATAGAATACATACACATTCTTTATCAAGGTAGATATCAACGAAACTATTAATATAAATTTATAAATTCTTTATGCCTGCTGGTGCTTGAATTTGTAAATAGTCAGCTGATATGCGATCACGGACAGGCTTTGGTTTCGTGGATTTAAAATGAATGGTCTGCTTCTATAATAACTGCAATATCAAAAATATTTTATTTATGTAGGTGACAGCTATTTGGATTCGTTTTTCTTAAAATTATACTTGCGTTTTATCCCGTTATTTCCTTAGAACCATGCGAATTAGTCATTCACACAAAAACAGTTAGTTCGGAATATCTCAGGACTATGGCAGGTGCCAAGACTGACCCCTGTTGCGGCGCTCTTGATTAAAGTCCGCATGTGGTCAGCTTGCTGCTTCTAATCTTCAGACGGTTTTGGACCGCCCTGGTTCAAGTTTAACTTCTCCAGTTTTTTCGCTAGTTTTTACAGTTATTCTCTGTACACCGGCGGGACATGCTCGAGATTACTTGGAGAAAAGTAAATGATGGACAAATATTTTCTCTGTAAACATGTCACTCGCTTGCACCTCAAATGAACTTCCGTTCTACACTGGCGTGTATTTACATTCTGATCTCGAGTAAAACGAGAATCACATTCTTTAATTGAATCAATCTGGTGTCAATTAAATCATAAAACTTGTTTAAAATGTACATTTTTCAAATTTATCGACATGGACAACATTCTAAAGACCTTAACAAAACCATTAAGTCTATGTAATTTAAAGGTAATTTCTCTTTAACTTTTTTTATTTAAATACTAATGGTTATTTATTTTGTTAAAAAGACATCAGTTCAGTAGTATGAGCAATTACTGATTTTACATTGAATGGACATGAACTAACCTAATTACACAACAACTTAAGAAATGAAACTGATATGGCATATTGAATTTCTAACAAAATCTCCCAGAATAGTGTGAACGGATTTTTCTTGTTAATTTGCCTATAATCTGTTTACAACGGATAAATATTTACCTAACATTTCAAGAGACTTTCCGTTGAAACTCTATATCCCTTCCGTTTTCAGAAATTAAACAAATCGTGTGTTTGTGAAGCCAATTAACAAACACCGTGAATAAATCTAGTATTAATTCATAAACATGTTTGATGACTGCGTTTTTCAGTAACTTACAATATTTACATAGGAATATTAGCTCAATATTTAACTAGTTTAAGTCTTCCCAGAGCGTGTTTTTGTATACTGTTCAACAGACATTCAAACAAGTGTTTAATTTTTACAAAACCTTCCTTTTAATGTCGCATCACGATCGGTCGCCTGGTCATTGTAAATACAGTATTGTCAAACGCTATTCTCTACCATTTGTTTGGTATAATTAGATCTGATTTTTTGTACTTTATTATTGGCTTTAATTCAGTTTTTCAAATGAATAACAGCGATTTTATGGGTCCTTTGCAGTACATTTTGTTAAAGTTTGCACTACTTTAAAATCTAATAAAATGCAGGCAAGGTTAATTTTATACACAGTTGCCTTTTTGTGTTGGTTTTGAGTCAAAATATTAAAATTAGTCTGGTGTTTGGTAATAGGATACGTGCTTTCGTTCTAATCGATAGCCCCCGAGCTCCGCCTCTCCACGGATCCGGTTTCTGTGATTGACATTGTTGCTATGGTGACTAATTTCTTTGGCGCTGAATGAATAACGATAATAGCATGAGGTCGCCAGAATCAGCCAATGAATGAGGTGTAATCATCCATTTACAAGATAATACTTTGGTAGGAACAAAATACGGGATATTCAGTTCAAACGTTCATACTGCCTAACAGTATTGTGTTACTTTATTTACAGTGCATTTCCGACCGGGAAACGGGCCGACACTGGGACCGTTTGGAGATATACCGCCGATGTTACATGAACAACCTACGCCGACGACTGTCGGGAGTCCTAACCCGGCGATGCTGCCGTCGTTTGGATTCACACAAGAGCAGGTAGCATGTGTTTGTGAAGTTTTACAGCAAGGTGGAAATATTGACAGACTGGCACGATTCTTGTGGTCACTTCCGGCTTGTGAACATTTACATAAAAATGAAAGTGTGTTGAAAGCAAAAGCAGTCGTTGCTTTTCACCGCGGAAACTTTAAGGAATTGTATAAAATTTTGGAAAGTAATAATTTTTCACCACACAGCCATCCGAAATTGCAAGCTTTGTGGTTAAAAGCTCATTATATAGAAGCTGAAAAGTTGCGAGGTCGACCACTTGGTGCCGTCGGCAAGTACCGTGTCCGACGAAAGTTTCCTTTACCGAGAACAATTTGGGATGGAGAAGAAACGAGCTATTGTTTCAAAGAAAAATCACGAACTGTTTTACGGGAGTGGTATGCACATAACCCTTATCCGTCCCCGAGAGAAAAACGGGAATTATCTGAAGGCACCGGATTGACGACGACACAGGTTAGCAACTGGTTTAAGAACCGACGACAGAGAGACCGAGCGGCAGAAGCAAAGGACAGGTGGGTAATCATTGGTACTGTATAGATAAACAAATAATACGTCCGCCATCTTGGTTCTGTGTACATACATGCAGGTCAGAAATCCCCGGAGGATAATTCTAATTTTCAAGAGTTTTAAAGCAATCTTAAATCAATTAATATATCAAACATAGGAAGTTCAAAGGGATTCAAAGTAATTGAAGGGTAAAACATGCTTGTTTTCCTTTGAGAACAGTTTTGTGCTTGCAAAGACATAACACATTCTTTAGGTGCGCTTCGAGGTCATGTATTTTTGGAAATAAAGCGCGTGGCACCCATTGATGATTCAAGTTTCTTTGTAATAAAGTCTATTGAAATTATCAAATATTTAACTATCTCTGTATAATCTTTTGTGGGGGAACTCGAATGACATTCTCGACTAAAGTACACATAATATACCTTGACCTGAGAATTGCTGCGATATCGTATACATGTTGCGCCACATGTGTACTTAGGTAAAACAATACAACATGGCGGCCATATGTTTACAAGATAGAATAACACAACAGTGCAATCTAGGTTTGGCGCCAAAAAATCAGAAAGAAGTGGCACTTTGTATCATAAATTATAAGGCAAGGTGACATTTTAATACTAACATTTGATAAATTCTAATTAGTTACTTGGTATACATTTTATTTCCCAAATTCAGTTTTTTATATTGTAATTGTTATATGTGTTTTACACTGACCAGTTAATTGCATATTTTGTGGTATATTATTTTCATATTTGGTATTTGATAATACGAGAGTATTACAAGGAAAGTAAGCATATTATAAAATCCGCTCTAAGGGTATAACTTTTATTACATTATATATTTTAGCATCTTGTCAGATTAAATTTCATAATGTAAGCAGGTATTAAAACTGAAAATTGAATTTAATATCAAATATTGTGACACAAAAATAACAAAAGAATTCTATATCATGAATATATTTATAACTTTATTTCCCATATTTTTCTGAATACATAATGAATAAAATATCAGCAGTCAGTACACCCAGTACAACCCAAAAAAATCTAGATACTTTTAATGTGCAACTTAATACATGGATGCATGCTCAAAATCAATTAATATGTAGGGGAAAATAGGTCAGACAGCTAATATTGATTAGAAATTCGCATTTAGGAAAATATCACTTCGAATTGACTTCATGGCTTTTCCAGTTCTTGTTTCAAAATACAAAAATAGAAATTATGTAGATTCTGTATTTTTCAAATGGGTCACGGTCCTGGCAATACTATTAATAATAGGAGTGACTTGTAAATTTTTATTGAAATTAAATTAAAACTTAACAAACATAACTTAGATAAAAGCACATGTACATTTAAAGCAGATTTATATTAAATACATACTAAATAAACATTCATTATAGATAACAAAACTCTCATTATTAACAAAAATAACATTAGGAGACCAGAAATAAAAAAAAAAAGAATTTAAGGCTGATATATATTTTTTCTTAGTTACAATTTTGAAGCAGTTTTGCACTGTTTTCTTTTTATTAAGCCGCCGAAAAAATAAAAATAACGCCAATGCTGTACACCCCTCCAACCCCCAACCGCCTTTGGCTAGTGCTACGTCCCTCTGGTGGTGTTTTTTTTTACATGACGTTCGAGGCACATACTGGTACCAGATTATAACAAACTATCGCAGTAGTGGCAATGAAAGGATAATATTTCACCAAGTGAACTAATAAGCACCTATTCTGGTAAAATAGAGTGGAGACATCTTCATTGATTAGTCTTAATTTACAAATTACACCCTTCATCTTATAATGAGTACTAAGACAATTTCCTCATTAATACAATGGACCATCGTTCAAACATCCTTGATGAATTTAATTGCCCTTGGGAGAGAAATCTAAACTGGCAGGGCATCATTTATTTCTTTAAACTGGGAGACCATGTGATATTTGGTCGTATTCTCATATGGTTGGTTATAATATGTGTTCAAAGGGTATATTTTGGGACCGGTGCAAATACAAAACAAAAATGCACATATTAAAGTCTGCAGGTTATGCAAATTCGATTGAAAACCTCATGCTAATAACTGTTTTGTCAAAAATGATCTGCACACAATCTTTCTTCTCTAGACGTGTTTGTCGTCGTCACTAATCGGTCAGAACATTGTACCCTTTTACATACAACAACCGAGATACATAAGGTTATCCTCAGTTTATTTCGGTGGTATTGGTGGTACCACATTTGAAGACAGCAAACTGCGTGTAATCTTCAACAATAAGGAGTATTCAGTCAAGACGGCTTCAAGTATCTCACTCAAGGTTGACAAATCTTTACAAAGTGGTTCAAATCTAGTTTGTATGGCTTTCGGTAATTTTCACGATCGTTTTAGCTGGCGACTGATTGTTAAATTGTCATTAAAGTAAACGTGTTATTTCAATATTTGAAAAAGAGGGTCCAAATGAAATAAATGAACAAACAGCGGCCATACGCGACGCTATTGTAACATAGTTCATTCAGCAATAAATAGACGTTAGGCGAATTGTACTTGGGGGTTTGTTTATGAAACTATATACATGTGTACAGCAAAGGAGTTTTATCTGGGTTTACCTTTACACAATATCTTTATTATACGAAATATCTATGAACGTTTAACTATTAAAACTTCGATGCCTTACAAAAAACTTCCAAGTTTCAACTACACATGTATATGTGCATTGGCATTGACGGCAAACGATTTTTATCCGGTCATTAACAAACTGTGATAGGAAGAATGGCAATAGGCTTGTACATCACTATTGGTGAATTTCCTGCCAAACATATTTTGTCCAAATTTTATTCCTTTGGCAGCCTTTGCTAGAGCTCCAAGAAGATGACTGCCCTTTGTGAGTTCTAAAACTGAAGATATATTCCATATAGCAATGGAACATGGAAATATTTCAGTATTGGTTTGTTATATCTTAAAGTGTACAATATAAACTTCATAATGACGTTAACCTATGATTTATGGTTTTCACATTAATACATACCATCTTTTTATTGACTGGACCTTTGGTTTTCCTTTGTCATTCTGACCAGATAATGTTATCTTCATGTCTGGAAATAATTCAAGAACATGAAACTTAAGTAAATGGGATATCTTTTACATAAAAATTTGACTTTGCAGGTGCGCTAAATACGCAATTATCAAAATAAGTTGGCTTTGTTTAAGAACAGACATTGATTGTGTGTATTATCATTAACCCGAATGAATCATCGTTCACAAACGTGACCATACATTTCATGTGCAATCACGTAGTTGAAAATTCTTTAAAATGCAGTCAAAACATGGGTGTGTGTGTAATCTGTTGGTCTTTGGTTTAATTCTCCTAACATACAATTCCTTTAGTGTTTTTTTTTCACATGTCATGTCTGTGGTTTATTTAAAGGGGTTACAGGTCTAAAAAGAGTCTTTGCCAATCGTGCGGTTATGTTAAGCCACAGGCTTTTTTTAAAACGAAAATGGTAGCAACTAAAAAGAAAAGAAGACCCGTGTTTGTGGCATGGTGTAGACCCGGAAATACTGCAATAGGTAGAAATAATCGCACCGAAACTGGGCGTTTAACAAAATCTCAAATATTGACAAAAGTGCAATAATACACAATAATACACAATAGTTTCGAATTTCTACCTCTCGTCTGCTTCATGTAAATCATATAAGCAAATAAACTGTTCGTATATCCGGAGGTCTTGTTATATATAAATTTACGTGTGTTGCTTTAACCTGGTTTTATATGGCTCATATAATTTAACGCACCTAAAACCCAGCATAAAAAGCATATTTTAGATTAGAGTGAGATAATCATTCAATATCAGAAATATACACTTGATCAATTTGTCTTGCTTGAAAGAATCGCAAAATATTATAAATATTGATAGCTAATTAATATAAAAGCAACGTAAATTTTAATAAAAGATAACATTTTCATCAATGAGGATACCCAGAGCTACCAACTAAAATATAAAAACACAACGAGTATCGCTCTCTATATTTTAGCAGGAAAATTTCTATTTTATTCAGTCTTCTTAACTGTGATAATGCACTGTCCTTCCAGCAACATTATCTTTCCTGTTTTATAAATATCTAAATTTGTAAAGATTGTCACCACAATTTAGTGCAACATTATAAATATATATATATATGAAAATCCTAAGTATTCTGAAACTCAGACGCATATTTCTTTCATAGGAATTGCAGAAGGATGTTGTTTTACAAATAAGCAAACTAGTCGATATATTCTTTCTCGTTTAGTGTTGACGGACTACCTTGTATTTGTTGTGATTTTAACCATAACCCTGCTAAATTTCTATAATGAACTGGTCCATCTTTCAGTTTGAACAGTACCATTAACTGTTAAAAGGGGTGCTCACCAAAAAGATACTGGCTGGATGGCGAACAGTGCAGATCTTGATCAGACTGCATGGATGTGCAGGCTGATAAGATCTACACTGGTCGCAAAGGCAGAATCAGTTGGGTCCAGCATGATGAGGGTTAAGTAATATTTTAATAATGTAGAGATTATTACATAAAAACATGTTATATAATGATGAGCTATTTGTTAGATAATATAAACATCTGAAGCGTATTTGAAGCATTTTTATGTCTATGTTCTTTACATCTTCTATCTGTTTCATTATTGTGAAGTCGTAAATGGCTATATCTGAGTATTATTTGCTTTTTTCCAGAGAAGGGATAGACAAAGGTCACCATGGCTTGAATCTTAGCTCTCCTATGTCAAGTGAGAAGAGCGGAGATAGTAACGATGGTATGAATGGTGAAATAAAACAAGAGCCCGACCTTCAGTCACCGCAATCTGTTTATACTGACCTTCAGAAAGCACTTCCGGGTGGGACAATCATGCCGGGCATTGATATGCAAAATAGCAATAACACCCATAATTCCCATCCACAACATCCGGTTGTATCAATGAACAATGGTTCCTCGCATCAGCATCATGGACACGATATGGGACAAATTTTACAGGAGTACCAGACATTATGAGATTATTAATATTTTTACGATGGTGACCGAATGTTACCAAACGCTCTGAGAAGATTTAATACCAAAGATTATGATGTGATGAAATGCGTTTGACTGAACTGAGTGCAAGGTAAACTTGGATTTCGTCTCCATGGTTTCTAACACTTGACGAGTGCCATATCCATAGAAGATGACTTCATCAAATTGTTTGATGTCATCAAAGTTTAAGGACAATCAGATTTCGCGCGCTGCCATGACCATATCTATTTATATCTAAGGAACGTTTTTGACCTCGTGACGCTAGATTAGTGCTTTTCCCCCTTTTTACGTCTTCTTGTCCTTATTATTCACATTTGCGAAGAATTCCAGAGATAGATCTGTGCCATATCCATTAGACATCACTGTAAAACTCATTACAGAATGAGTGTTCATGAGAAATTTGTCTTGTGGTTCCATTCGTGCCACTGGTGGCAATACTGAGACAAAAGACTTACTGTGCTCAGTGATTTGTCATTCATGGATTATAAAGAGACAGAGTTAGAGCCAAACAGGTAAAACATTGTCTAACAGAGGTTTTGAGATTCCAATAACAAATGCAGATTTCACGGGATTTCTAATACCTCAAACAGTATCATTTTTGACATTTGTAGTTTCTTAAAATCAAGATAATAATGGAGATTTTTTTTAAAGAAATCTTTAAATATCAATTAAAAGAGCATCTTATGTTCGCAGTTAATTACTAAATTAACCCTCGATTCGTCTGATTACACAGAATTTTAATATTAAAAATATGAATTTTAAAAATATACGCACTGAAGCCGGTCAATACTTGACAAAAATCAGAAGTCTAAATTTCACTTAATTAGGCTTTATGTAAAACCAATTGTTATTTTGTTTACACCAAGAGTACAGAACTAATTCATTTGACAGCAGTATTGATGTTATATTGTGGGTAATTTTGTTGCATGTTAAAAGACATTTTATTTGTAAGAATGTGTTTTCTAGGCTGTGTGAGTTTTCGGGTTTTACGAGTAGCAAATTCATAGCTTTAATGATATACACATTTAATTTTACTGTACCAGTTTGCTATAAAGTTTTTCTACCTCTTGTCAAAAAAAGTTTTACCATGAAAAGAATGAAATGTAATTTTATCAGATCAGAAAATGTAGTCCTTTAAGGTATGAATTCCTTTGGACTGGTGTTTCTATACAACATATCAAATGATCAGAATAGCACCATTTATATTCAACATTGCAAAATGATCAAACTTGTATTAGAATAAGTTGATAGCAAATGGGTACAGAAGCTTTTTATGTTACCGGTCATTTTGAATGGCCAGGAAACTTGCATTGCACGATGACCGATTTAGAATGACAAAATAGTTCATACATAGATTATTCTAAATTATGACATCTTTACATATGAATAAAATTTGTTATGTTTATAGTATTCATGTTTTATTTATCAGCCATCAGTCAGAAGGTCCACTATATATTTTATCCGAACCTTGTCAGATCCGAGTTTGATAATGAGTGCAATATTTAAGTATAAGATCCGTATGACAAAGTGAAATAAAAACACATGCTATGTATAGACACATACATGAGAATTTTAATCGTAAGATAAAGAAATGCACAGACTTACTTCCAGCATTTGGATAAATATTTTATTTCTAGAAGCTCGGTAAATGAACGTGAATTGGGTTCGTATCCTTTGATAATTTGTGTCTCTTGAATTTTACGGTATGGAAAAATGACGAAACGGCTTCTTATGGCATATCATTTGTCGTTGTCTGTTTGTTAAGTATTGCAGTCTTTTCTTCACTTCTAAAACAATGTTCTCACATCTTCAGTAAGAATTAACATTGTGATGTTTATTCAAACTATGACATTCCTCTTAGTAACTGTATACGTTACACATCTATAGGTTAGTGTTACCCTTGCTTTATTTAGTGACTTAGTAAAATATGACATCAGGGTACCAATACTTACAACAACTACACCCTGTATTTGTATGTTCTTCTGTGACAATGACCCTGTTTTAACTGTGACACTGTCTCAGATTTCAGAAAACCACATTTTAACAATTTAAGCTGAAACAATAATAACACATATAAGCGACACACCTTCACAAAATGTTCCGTGTACATATAACAAAATGTTGGGACATGATCAGTCCCAGTTTGTCACCTGACATTTTCGGTCACAACCCAGTATAAGTAGTCTTGGCATCGTTCTGATAAATAAACCGGAATACATCTATGTAAAGTTTGTATCAAGGATACTCTCTCTTTAAAAGTGGCCATTCTTGTATTGGTTATGTCACGGATATGTTCGAAACTATGTATACCCACTAAGCAGTTTATACATGTTAGATGTCATCTTGATGTATTTTGGTATTTTTAACGTTTGAAATTCTTCAAACATTTACTTTAAAAGTTAGGTCCATGTTTTGAAAAAAAGAATCCAACATCACCAAATCATAGAAGGTGGGAGTTGTTTTACATGAAAAATAAACAGGATATAAAACCCAAATATAAGTCTACAAAAGCTTCTTCAATTTGCTCACATATTTATTGAATTCTGGAAAGGGACTGTATGAAGGGGCCATACTTTTGGACAGTTCAACGCCTCTAAACAATCACCATTTCTAAAGAACTGTTACATGTTTTTGTTTCGATGCAATTGCAATAATGTCCCAGTGCTTAAACTTCACATAACTGGTTAAACATCGATTTGAACAATTGTTTACTTTTATTTCTTTACAAATGGCATTCTTTTATAAAGGGCGACAACTTTTGAGAATATTTTAAGTATCCAGTGGTACAGGACAGTAAGGTAAAACATGTATTAGAGAGGTAGATTGTTGGTAAAAAATGTTGTTCTTTTAACAAACATTTCTGTGATTTGGTGATATACTACTAAACCTTAAAGTAGGCTATCAACGACAGAAAAGTATGGATGGACATTTGTGTTCCGGCAATATAATGTACAATGTATATAAAAAGTGAAAAATGTCATAAAATATTGCTGAAATTCTGACAATGTATGCAGTATGCGCAAACTTTTATAATGATTCATAAGCACTGACTTTTTTTAACATGCTAATCTCGATCTCTCAAAAATGCTTTAAAGCTTCCAAAATCCCCACGCACTTTGCTGTCTTTCATAGGAAAAAAATCCGTGAACACGTGGTAGATAAACTTTCCGTTTGTATAGATGTATAACGATAAGTTGGGAAGAAATTGGCTGAAGGGTGATGGACTTCAATCATGGCCTAGTTATCTGATAACATACCGTACAATTCCAACAGGGCTTGCAAGATGTTTTTGTTTAAATTGAAGTGAAACAGATTATGAGATGATATTAGATGGGTAAATGGAAATTTGGATATAAAGTAATCATTCAAACCATGTCGTCTTTAGCTTGGAAATGTGAAATAATTTGTAGAGAAGATTGTGCCTTGTAAGTTTTAGCATAACTAAAAGATAGTTCGTTCTTTTAAAATAAACAGATAAGAATTTCATTGATATACCTTAACTAAAAATGTGGCTTTGGGAGTGATTGTGATACAAGATTTAATAAAACGTACTGTTCTGCTTTGATATACAAAAGGAAAAAGAACATTTTCGTATAAGCTCGTCATTTCGAATCAAAGCAAATGCTATTACAGGTTAATAGCGTTATTCTTTATTATATAGACACACTTAAAAGTTCCATTAAGTAATTTATATTGTTAATTTCAACATTTTGTGTGTCCAAATGATTTTGTAAGCGCGTGAATATAATAGAGGATTCTTACAATCTCAGTTCCACCAGACGACTCCACTATCAGAGCTGTGAAACAGACATGAATTTCTACACGTGTAGATTATATTTCCAAGAAACAGCTGTCAGTAATATCGTGTTACCTCTGATGTTTGTACTACACGTGAAATTTCCCGGGAAAACACACGATACTCCTTACATCTCTAGAATGGCGGGAAAACAATGTAAACATTACTCAGACGAGATTTTCTCTGTTCTGCCGCGAACAGATTAAAATTAATCTTGATAGAAACACAAAGGTTAAAAGTATGACTAAAAGACAACATTTTTACCATAAAATGTAATTTATAAATATGAATATGGTGTAGCAAACATCATCTAATACAACAACGAATGTTGGCAAATGATCGCATATTTTTCAAGATACAGAAAAAAAACACGCGTCAAAATGTACTGCCGCCGTCTATGTATTTTTTATCACACACATCCTCTTAACAAGAACAACAGCCAGATACCATCAAACAGATCTGTGTGAAAGTGAAAATCAAAATCACGATATTTGCTCTCTTAAATCCGTTTTTGCATGTCTGTTGTAATATTGTCGTAATGAAATGTCTTTCCATTTTAAGCAAATACAATAAACTTCGACGCGAACAAGATGCCAACCACCTCTATGTGGAGAAATTAACTGCAGACCTGGGATCAGACGACAACGTGATAGGTATTGTCACGAAATACCTTCTGTTACGCGAACCGAAAGTAAAATTCCCCAGATTATAAGCGGCAGTAAATGCGTTTTTATGTAATTGCATGAAAGATGAGTTGAAGCATGAAATGTACGAGTTCATTCCAAACACAGAAGATCAGTGCCAGTATATCAACTCCTACAACATATTATATGACAGTGTTTTAATCTATTACACGACACATGTCATAAATCTCTGGCCCATATAGATCTATAGTTTGTTTTAAATCACTAGTCTATATCCAACATGTGTACTTTTTTTAACATTCAACTAATCTTTACCAAACCAACAAACTCGTTTGAACATGCAAATAAATTATTCCCGTTCCTTTATTTCAAGTTATTTTATCCAGACATTGTCTTAAATTCTCACCTGAAGACAGGGGATTAGACGCAGCCGACTCCCTTTTACATGGGCCAGAATATACGCGAGTCATGCCATAATATTCGGTATAAACGTTGAAAAAGTTTAATGAAACACTGTTTTTAGATGTTTTTATTTCGTATCGCGTGTTTGACCAAAACGGGATATTCGAGGGGATATGAACTCTTGGATTTCAATTTTTGAACAAAAATTGGAAAAAGTGGAAATGTTACTTGTTCACCGAGACTGAATTTCGTTGGTTTCTCATTCACGAAATCCACGAAAATGAGAGCTCCACGAAACTTAATGATTTTATAGTAAGCAACTTTATGTATACATCACACAATGTGGGTCACAAATTAATCACTGACCTGAAATGTCTGAAAATTACACTCATTTGAACAATTGTTGCCACATCAAGTTTGACATAATCATCGATAAGTCTGCAAAAGTTAACTTTATTCTGCATTCAAAGTTTGTATTTTGTATTCTGAGTACAAAGGAACATCGTTATGAATTAGTAAATTAGAAATATAGGACAGCTTTGTACTATGTCAATATTGTCAGCCATATTGTTTTTTGCCAGACGGCAGTTTTGAAGTACGCCATTGTAATTTTAGTTCAATACCGCAGTAACGTGTAACTTGATCCCTATTATTTTCTTGAAATTAATCGAGTTTGGCCTGAATAACAGCGAGGTCCGTACTCGTGGTCACGGGAAAAAAAACAAAAACAAAGAAATACATGGACACTTGTGACTTAGACCTGTCGTATTGAAAATGTTCGAGCTCAGTCCAGCCATTACGTATTTTATATATTAATCTTATTAATTAGACACGAGGCTTTTGAAATGACTTATTTAAATGATTTATTCAGGAGCAACAAAAACAATAACTTTCATTGAAGAACAGACATGAAGAAAACTCGAACGACTTCAGTTTTTGAAGTTCGCGAAATATTAAGAACGCACATGAGAGGTAATAGTTTTTCCGATTATTTCAAACTTTTCTACTTCCAAGTGCATACAAATGTGCCGTTCCACGACAAAACCTGTATTAATGGCAAAAACAACAACAACAACAACAACAAATCAAACTAGACATCACAAAATATTTATGACGAACGTAATTATATATTTATTTTATATATAATTATATTTTATTTAAACTTCCGGAAGGCCTTAAATTTTATATAATACAAGGGTTAAAAATGTCTACTTTTTATTCTGCACGTGAACTATTACAGATAGAAATATGAAGGGAGGTAATGAAAAACAATGGTTTCAATAAAACTTCCTCCAATAATAATTAATAATCAAACCTTTGACAAGTATTCAAGAAAACAAGAACTGGAAATTTGATTTGCTAAGAAATTAATATAATTTTATGTTCAAAACAAAAAAATGTGGCATCTACATTTTAAACAAAGGCATTATGAGTCTTTAATGTATGGATAGTTCCTCTGTAGCGATTGTAGCGAACATTTCACAATTCAGTGACTTAATTATTCAATTTAATTTTGCTCGTTTTTGCGATTTTCTGTTGTTTTTTCTGATCTCATTGTGATCGTTAGGAACAGAAGCGGGGCCTCATTCTGTCACATCTATGTAAAGATGGCGAGAGAGGCAGTTAATCATGTGTTACAATGTTTTTAAGACAATTGTGAAATATGATATCCATTGCCATGGTGACGAAACACTGAGCGTCGCCGTAAATATAGAACTATTGTCGTAAAATGTAGAAATTGTCGAGACTTGTAAAATATGTGATCCTGGATAAAGTTTTCTTTACGTTCTTTTTTTTTTTGCTGCATCCTTTCTGTATTGAATTGTCACCAGATTGATACTGGGGACAGAGGAAATATGACATGGTAATTTATGACGTTTGTGACGCCGCAAAATCAAACCTCACTACCATTTGACGTTGCAAGTTCACGTTGGTGTTTACACACATACCAGCCAGTGCCACAGTCATCAACTTGTATGTAAGAAAAGAACAAAAGGGAAGAACGCAGCAACCTATACTGCACTTCACATGAAATTGTATACACGTGCACGAAATTCTACAGATTTTGACTCAACCGGGACCACTATATAAGGACTTCACGTAGGACTACAATGTTTAAGGTAGTCAATCACATTCAAGCAATATATTACTTCTTGTATATTCTATTAAATGTTTATTTAAGAAACACCAAGACCCATACAGCTAGATACGCACTGGAAATATATATATGTATTTAAACACTTCGAAACCAGTATTGTGTCAAATGAAATCTATTTATTGAATCTAGTATCTCGTAGTAACGAGATAACTTCCTCTTAATCACCTAGTAATAACGAGAAAATCCCGAAATAACGAGATATAGTCTCGTAATTACGAGAAAATGTAAATCACCCCTATTGTTTAAGTCATTAAGTCGAAAGTCAAGGTTACATAGACCTGAACATTGAAAACGGTTTCCAGTCAGTAACTTGAGAAATATTTTAATAGAACCTTCATACTTTATTTGTAAGAGAATGACCCTAATGATTTTGGAGCCAGTAGGTCAAAGGTGATGAACACAGAAGTCTGAACTTTGAAAATAATTTCCCATTAATGACTGGACAACTTTTTCTCTAGAACCTTCGCACTTCATAGAGGCATAATATCTTGGTCAGTAAATGACTCATTTTGATTTTGGATTCAATAGTCACAGGGGCATGGACTTACACTAGAGCCATTGACCCAAGAACTTCATGTATTTGTAGAAGACTGCCATTATTATTTTTGGGTTAAATAGATCAAAGGTCAAGGTCACTGGGGCCTGAACGTAGAGGACAAATTCCAATAAATAACTTGAGAACCATTTGATCTACCACTTTTAAACCGTATAGGGTAAATGGGCTAAGGAGTAGATTATCTCTATTGTTTTTGAAGTCAACAGGTCAAAGATCCAAGTCACAAATCCTAAAATTCTTACGCCGCCATTTTCATACAGCACGGGAGAGGTGCTACTTCGAATTTTTACTAAAACACAGAAGGGTAAAAGAAACACGATGCTATTGACAAAGATCATGACCAAGGAAAGGAAGATATACTAGGACGTTTTACATTTGGACCACCCATGGCATAGACCTGTATAGTCTTATATTGGATATGGTAAACATAGCAGGAAGAGGCGATGTCAAAAACGCGCATAAAGTTAAAACAATATTTGTTTGTTTTTTTTTCAGAAATTTTATCAGTTCTTTTAATGCGTACAAAAAAGAAAGCTCTGGTTGTGATTTGATTAATTTTGTATTTCGTTTAAATTCGGAATTGCAGAATTTACCTTCCACCTGATTAAGAAATTTGCAAAGTTCATTTTAGAGCAAATTAACATAATCTAATTCCTTGAACACGCCTACAAACCAGTGACTTTAATCTGTAACGAAAGCGATTTTGCAAGATAATTTGGCTCACAAATGTATACACAGTCACACATAATTGAGGGAAGACTTTTTTCTCTGTATGTACAGAATGGCATTAATTTCTAGATCTTCCTTTTCTTGGAACAGCTGTTTTCTCACTTCAGTGTTCTCAAATGTTTATAAACACCATAAACCGTGTAAAATCGTGACACTTTATGTACTTGTAAATTGATTTATGAAATCTGAAAGCATGGAATTGTGGGCTTCAAATGATTTTGTTATCAGTGTGCAGAGAGCAGTTCGCTGTCGGTGGAAACATGATACATTCCTTCTTGCTTTGAGAAACAATAATTCATGTCCAATTAGAGAACAGTTATAGAGCTCCCATGTTCTCAATTATCTAAAGTCTCTTTCTTTGATTGTTGCAACAGTTATTTTCGATGTAATCTCCCGCTAAAATGCAAAACATTCATAAATCCAGAAAGTTCTTGTATAAAAGTACTCATCCAGTGACATACAGTGTTGGGTTTGTGATATACAGTGACCAGTATGTGACATACAGCGGCGAACATGTAATATACAGTGTCGTGCGTGTGATATACATTGTGGAGCATGTAACATGTGACATTCAATGATGAGCATGTAATAAACAGTTATATAACGATGGACGTGTGATATACAAGTAACGGGCACGTGGTACTATTGATTTGTATATGGTGTACAATAATGAGCATTTGATATATAGTAATGAGCATAATCATACAATGTGTCGAGGGTGAGACATGCAGTGTTGAGCTTCTAATATACAGTATCATCATAGTGTCGAGCATGTGACATACAATGTCGAGCATGTTAGATGCAGTGTCAAGTATGTGAGATGCAGTGTCGGACATATGACATACAATGTCGAGCATGTGAGATACAGTGTCGAGCATGTGAGATACAGTGTCGAACATGTGAGATTCAGTGTCGAGCATGTGACATACAGTGTCGAGCATGTGAGATGCAGTGTCGAACATGTGGTATACAGTGTCGAGGATGTGACATGCAGTGTCAAACATGTGGCATACAATGTCGAACATGTGACATACAGTGTCGAGCATGTGAGATTCAGTGTCGAGAATGTGATATGTAGTTTCGAACACGTAATATGTAATGTCAAGCATATGTCATGCAGTGTACAGCACGTGGTATATAGTTTGGAACATGTAATATATAGAATCAATCTGCAATACCGTATATTAATGATATTTATCCAGGGAAATGGTATTCAAAACTTCAGGTCTTCCGCGGTACAAGTTCCAGCTCGAGGCTGCATGACTGTTAATCATTAACGAGTTGCGGTATAACTCTGTAAGCTGATAGCCCAGTTGTAAGTAATTATGCACCACTAGCGGTGTAGGGTTCATTAAAGTGTAATTTGATATTCCCACCGAGTACACAGGACGAGTAACCACCTTAATTTAAGCTCAATCAACGTACTTGCAGTTCCCGGTCACCAAGGTTGATTTTGCAAATCACTATCGAAGATATTTACACTCCAGCGTTCCACATTTGCAGTTTGAAGAAAATTAGATTTTAATTATCATGATCGTTTATTTACTTATTTATTATTATTTATTTATTTGTTTACTTCTCTTTAGTACTAGTTTTGTTGTTGTTGTTGATGTTATTGTTGTTTTTGTAGTCGTTGCTGTATTATTGTTATTGTTGCTGTTATCATTAATATTATTTTTACTACTGCTACTATTATTATTATTATTATTATTATTATTATTATTATTATTATTATTATGATATAGCACTCTTTACATGTATATATATACGTTCAAAAATGCTGTACAGAAAACATTGTGAAATACAGATGCATGCTTACAAAAAAAAAATACAAAAAGAGTTACAAAACACAAAAAGGACGTGTATGATGAAAAGAAATACTGTATTTATAGTGTAGAAATAAAACGGTCAGTGAACGTAATATTGAACTTGGAGATATTTTAACAGACCTTATAAGCAGCTAGCGCATGAGCTTCTCTAGTCTTGACGGGAAGTTCCAAAGTCTGGTAGTTGCAAAGTCTGGTGAAGTTTAGGGTACGCAAAGCTGTGATTGTCATATATTACGGTTCTATATATGGCACAACTAATGCAACAGAGTCTACAGCTCTGTCCTGTCTCATAACAAGCTGGAGTATGATCATGTAGTGTATTACAATTGTAACTTTATACCTCATATTTATTTCAAAGGCAAGACTCTCGTCTGTGTCAGTCTTACTGTTGTTCACTTTTTAGCAAAAGGTACTGTTTGCACATTTCACACGCAATTTGAAAACAGAACAGCTTTGACAAAATGGAACTACATGTAGTTGTTGTTTTTTTTCGGAAAGAGTATCTCAGTTACATCACGATCTGAACTGTTCGTCATTCAGTCAGTATCTTTTTGGTAACCACCCCTTTTAACAGTTAAATGCACTGTCAAAATTGAAAGATGGACAATTTCATTACATAAATTTAGCAGGGTAAAGGCTGATTTATGGAATTTGCGCATTATTTTATCTTTCTTGTTTTTTTGGTATTATAAAACAAATATCTCACTGCATTTCGTGGGGCCCGCCCGCTTAGATCAGTAGGGAGAGCGTTGGTCTAGGGATAGCGGGGTCGCGAGTTCGATCCCCGGGCGGGGCGTATGTACTCCGTGACGATCTGATAAAAGACATTGTGTCTGAAATCATTCGTCCTCCTTTTATTGATAATTCATTTGGGGAAGTTGGCAGTTAATTGCGGAGAACAGGTTTGTATTGGTACAGAATCCAGGAACACTGGTTAGGTTAACTGCCCACCGTTACATGACTAAAATACTGTCGAAAAAGGGCGTTAAACCCAAAAAACAAAGCATTTCGTGGGGCAGTAATATTTTCAACATTAGGAACATTAAGTACTATCAGTCTCAGCTCCACCAGGCTGATCATGATCTTCACTGGTCGCGAAGGCAGAATCTGTCGTGTCCAGCATAAGGTCTAATAGTATTCCCCACATGTTGACAATATTTACTGTTTTCACTCAGAGTAATGCGGTATTTATATGTTTTAGTACGTGTGTCATATGACTGTGGCGGGACATCTTAATGATAATGCGAGCTGCGATGTTCCGGATACGTTGTAACGTGTTCAACGTGGTGTTTTGAATAGCACTGGCAAGAGCCAGAACAAGATAAAGCCAGAAAATGAATTTAATTTTACAAGGGAAGTATGTCATGGTTGCCAAACTAAAAGACCAATAGGTGTGATGCTGATTCAGTATAATTACTGTCTAGTACTTTCTAAAACGACAGGGTTTGGTTTGTCATTATAAATCCTCTGAATACAACAATAAAATGTGTAAGTGGATATACCGGAAGCATCGTACACCAACTGAACACCGCAAGCAGACACGCCTCTAGTCTACGCTTGAAACCGCTGTAATAGTATGGATGGAATCAAAACTGCATGAAATTTTCGGGATTTTGTAATAAACGCCACATCCATTATACTTTGCAATATAATATATGTCAGAATCATGTCCCATTCCCTTGTCGAATTATAACTAATACTTTTTTTCGAATTCTTCATAGAAAATAGTTCATTAAAATATGAGCAACCACACAAAGTGATAAATAATGCACGAGAAGGGTATCAATTTCTTACACCGGGTAATTGTACTTCGTATCCGTGTCAGAATGTCACATGACAACGACAATCGGAGCTTTCAACAATATGCCATACCCATACTATCAACATATCCTAATACAACATGAAAATTTAATTTCTTTATTACTACACTAATTGCCCCAGATCATTTGCACAAGGTAAATGATTTCAGTACAATGCCATATTGAGCTGTCACTTCTGGAAATGTATTTTATTATGAGATGAAATGATTATCTTGGACTGTACTTTAATCCACGAATAGTCTCTATTTATAGCATTCATAAAACGAAATTGAAAAAAAAAGTTATTTTTGACATCTATTTCTTTCTTATACATTCTTATAAAAGAGCGTAAAACGTGTGGATTTAAATGTAAAATAGATACAACTTTTCTTCAAGTTGGCTCTTACTAATCGGTTGGTTAGTGCAAAACATATACAAATTTTAACTGTTAAGTCCAAAGACATTAACTGAGAATCTCTGATAAACCGAACAGTTCCTATGACGGTGCTGGTGTAATGGTGAGTTTTATTAATAAACTTGATGACTTTATTTTTTTTCAATGTGTTACTTGGCCGGTACACGTATCTGGTTGATTTTGGTAACAATGTGTTATGAATTTAAACATAAATATAACAGAATTAGATATGTTTCAGCGAAACATTTTGTTGAATATTTTTGTTGAATTGAAATCGGCCCAATACAAACCTAGGGTATTTATGTAATATGTTTTAGGAGCCGCCGTTCTGCACTTTGAAATGAGATGTCAACACGACACGCGTCAACTAAATAACCTGTTCTCAATATACCCCACTCTGTATCATGGTACAAGTTCGCACAATATAAATCTATTCACGATGTAATAATATCCATGTCCTTTTTATATTTCAGTAATAAATTCATCGCAACCATTTCATACATTATCAAACCGACCTCCCAATGTTAGAGCATAAACATCTTGCCGTGAAACTTCTTCCTGAGAACAATGTAACAGTGTCGCTAGCATCTTTATACTCATCAAAACGCTGTAATGTTGTCATAGATTCTCGTAAATAAAAGTGTCAGTGAGTTATGATTTATTTTAGTGGGTAAAAATATATGTAGGAGCCACGTTGGGTACGCGAGAAGCATGCTTTAATCATACAGTAGTAAATCATTAGGCTGAATGGTCACACAGACAGCGATTGTCCGAAACTACAACCGCAGGTGTATGTTAAAGTCTATTTATTTTCTATATATCATGACAAAAATTTTATCGCCAAAGCCTGTAATGTAGTTAGCACACACAACCGAGCCAAACATGGTATAAAAGGGTTAGCATTCAGTATATGTTGTACTTATTTCATTTAAAAAAAGAGAAAAAGACGAATGGTGCGAGTACTTTACACTTGAACTGCCTTCTCCTCAAAATATTAATATCAATACATATAAGTTGTGTTAATATGCAAACTAAGTGCTCCCTATGATCGTCGTAGAAAACTTGCGCCTTTTATAAGAATTTAGTTGTCTCTATGTATACTTAATTTCTGATCGTAGTTACTGTCGTCTTACGTTTTTATAAACAATAAAATAAAAAAAAATGTTAAACATAAAACATAGTGTAATCCTCATAGCCAATACAAAATACAAGTTCAATGGTATATAAATAGTCTTATTACATACTCGTGTCTATTCCCCGTTAAGTTACTATAGTACCGGAAACGTCAATATTTTTCCATACACTGACGCCTGAATTTCATATCGGGTACGTGACGTTATTCAGTGTGTGTTGTTGCACTATTTTTTTCTATTTAGTTCAGTATTGTCAATTCTATTTAGGCTATTGAACAAATTTATGATATTTACATAATATTTGTAGATGCGTATGTAATAAAAAGGTTATTATCTTTGCATCGGGAAATATGCACTCGTTCTTCAGCGGAAGAATATTGCGCTCCTAAAGTCGCGCAATATTTCCGCTGAAGAACTCGTGCATATTTCCCGATACAAAGCTATTATCGGAAAAGCGTCAAACAATTTGTTGAAAAAGGTATGCATTTCCCGCACATATTAACGAAAGAGATGATTTACACTAACATTACTAATAACGGTATCTTTGATATCCGTAATAGTTTCATTTTGTATAAGAATGTTTGCTTTTTAGTGCTTTGGGAAAAAAGAGTATATAAAGAAACATTATGACCAAGGTCAAGACCAAATATATCAAAATGTATTGAATTAATGACTTCCGACATTGTTACTATTAACAAGAACTTAGCTATCTTTGGACATTAGAATTCAATATTGTTATTATTTTAATAATAGGCTTCATTTACCTCACGTTGTACATAATATATTAATCAATATGCATATAATGAGATGTATAGTATTGATATTTCGACTATGCTTGATATTTGTAACTTTATTGTATATAATTTATATTTGCGTATGTGTTCAAGAACCTATGGTGCACTGCATAAGCTAATAAACTCTTTGTGACAATGAAGTCAAAGTCAACGTATGCTTTTTTATATAAAATTCGACCTTTCATTATAGTATTTATACGAATACGAATAATACGAATACGAATTTTATTAAGCATAAAACATATTGCAACGTTTTAGCCAATTTAACTATACAATACAGTGAGAAAATGACGTGTTATTTAACATTTTTGAGGTGTACATTAGTCAAATGGAACATTACAGATAGAAATAATTTTCAAGGGCTATATTCGTAGGTTATTCACGAGTGCATATTTCCCGATACAAACATAATAACCTTTTTATTACATACGTATCTACACGTATAAATGTAATGTAAATATTATAATTTGTTCAATAGCCTGAATAAGACTGACAATACTGAACTAAATAAAAGATTATGCAACGACACATTAAATTACGTCACGCACCCGATAGTAAAATCAGGCGAATATTGACGGTAACTAAAATGGGGAATAGAAACTAGTAAGTAAAAAATACACTTAAAATTTGCCGAGTTAAAAACTCTCTCACACTTTGACGACATTGCTGTTTCAAATTTATTGATATTTGGCCAATGACAGTTGCTCACAAATGACATCTTAAATCACGGTGAATTGTGCATACGAATAAAAATGGTCATCGTTTTCAAAACTATTATTACATGAGTTAGTCTCTGCACTCCCGGAACAATATTGTATCTAAAGCATACCGACAAAGCAAATATGTATCTAATATTATCAGTAATCGTTTTTAAATAATTTTCGATTTTGAAATGAAACTTGATATTTGTCGAAATGAACCGAGGAATTCTTACTTCTTACTATTATGTTTTGTCGTTGTTGTTTTTTTTTTTTTTGTTACGAAAGCAGACTAAATCTTAATTTCAAACAAAGTATTTCAACAGTTCCTGATCGAAAAACAATTCCCGAGTATACTATACACATATATGACATTATGCATTACATAATCAGACTATAATATTAATGATATATCACGTTTTAATAAAAAAAGGGTTATAATTTGTTTCTTTTTTTAATGAATTTATAAATAAAAGATGTACATGTTTTGTTGTCAGGTCTTTGTTGGTTATACACTGCGCCATATTTTGGATGCGGTCCATCGATTAGTTGCATTGACTTGTCTTCAGGGACATTGTGGCCACTTCAATGACCTGGTCAAATATTAATTAACATCTGTAACGCGTGGTTAAACATTATTAAGTACGCAAATAGGGTTATAATGAAAAGAAAACTTTTCGATATCAAATTATGATAATAAATAACGTCTGTTACAATTTGTCGTCTGCGACACTGACAATATGGTCTCCTGAGAGGCACGCACAAGATATTTGTACATAGTAATATGAAAATCCATTTTTCATTCCAGGTCGAGTTGAATTTTGTCATTTATTTTAGTAAAGATAACTATACCGCGTGCAATATGCAGATTTTACACCATACTGCAAATGTTAGTATATCAAATACACAACACCCAACAGGCAGTATACATAACCTATGTCACTGCATACCTTTATTTTCCTCGGTTCTTTGTAAGCTAAATATGCGTCCTTTGCTGCATATGATAATGTCACTATGTAAACAGAATTTACGACGATAAATGTTCATGACCTAAGGAAGTATGGTAAAACATAAAGGTTGTTATTTATATTAACAGACCGATGTTTGCTTAAAGTGCAATCAAATGAGGTGTTGCATGTATCTGCAAATCTACATTAATGCCTGTGGAATGTACATTACAGACACATATCAAATAATGTTTATGTATTATGCACATAATTTACGTAATAGCAAAGAAACATTTTTATGTACCCATATTTCTTGTAATATTGAGTCTAAATGTGTGTTTGTTATTTCCATTAACTTTATCACCGATATTTCTCAGCGGCTAGTAAACAATATCAAACTCCGCGTAGACAAATTAGTGTTATATTGTCTCAAATGCCTATGGTACCGAATTTCAAATCAGATGAATTTCAAATCAGATGAATTTCTTTGCATCTACTAGTACCTGTCTTGCCAGCTGTAGCAAAGACATAAATCTGAAACTTGAGCAAAGATAAGTCTCAATTGACTGTCATACTGACTTTATCACCGTAAAATCTCAAATATCGACGTGAAGGAACTCATAAAATGCTAAAATTGTGGTGAAAAGGAATTGCTGTTTAATTGACAAGATTGGCAAATAACACATTTATGATTTGTTGGCATATTAAGTTGAATATAAATTAGTCTGTAGAAAACCCAGAGACAAGAAATCAGCAAAATACTTGTTCTATGTGGTCTTCTTGAAATAAATTATCATTTTTACAAAAGGAAAAATGGATGGATCAATCTTGGAAGACGCATTAAACTTTTTATGGATACAAAGATCGGCATTATTCCCAAATTCAAGATATTTTTACAAAAACGTGCGAGATATCATACTTCTAAAATTGAAATGCGTTAAAATATTTCCCTTCAGTACCAGACAGAAGATGTTTTCCTGTTGGACTTTTGTCCTTATTTTACAAGTAAAATCGATCTTAGCTGCGCACTGATAAATGAAAACGTACGTATTAAAGATGTTAATACCTGGTTAATCCTTGTCATTTCGTGAGTGGAATTATGTACTTCTTCGGGTAATTACTGGCATGGACCTAATAAGTATTAATCTTAAAAGAACAGTAAAAAACGAATCCACCCATCTAGAAAAGAAAAAGGCAAGGACAGAAGTCCAAAAAGAAAAGTTATATTCAAAAGAATGAAACACATTTCAAATGGAAATATGGGTACGTGCAAGTATATACACGTGCATGCCGACTGAACATAGTTCTCGTATACACATACATACATGAGGAAGGAATACAGCAGGGCACCGCCTTTGAATGGCAAACGACCTAGTTGGGTAGGCACAACATGTGCAAGGTTAAATTGGGAATGGATTATGGTCGAATCTTGGATTGGAGAACAGTCTTTGGGTATTATAATGGCTACCATGGCATATGCCTACTGATATGGCTCATCTGACGTAAATTCAATATAAGTTCACTTATATTTTTCAACAATTTTAAGTAAAAAAAAAAAAACCAAGGATAACTATTAAATAGTGAATGCCATGTTCCAAAAACGCAGCCTCCCCAAAACGAAATTCACAGAATGCAGATGTGCACACTACAAACAAACACACACTCGTATACAAAGCAAACAAACGAGGACAAAACGAACAAATAAGAAACACAGTGGGGCACCGCCTTGGAACGGTCAGTGGCAAAAACACTACCGGGAAGCTTAAACCGGTTTATGGTGTGCACCCAACCTCACTCTTAGTAAAACAAGAATCATGAACTGTGTGAATCTGTCTTGTTGATTTTGCATTTCTTGAGACAGAGAAATATGTATATGTATATACACACGCGCATCTCAACATCTGAACGACAAAACATTGAATTTATCCGATCAATCACTGAGATATATCATTTCAATTTTAACACGATAATCAAGGATCATATAGTGATTTCATTGCGTATTCTAAAACGATCCGCTTTATTTCCCTATCAAACAAAGTCGACTAAAAATTGTGAGTATTATGCAACAACTCACTGTACGCCACAATGATTACTTCACAGCGTCTTAGCGGTACGTACAAGAAAAAGTCTTTAAACCATGAACAGGCTCTATCAAACCGAGCCTGCAACATTTTCGTTTTTGTCGTGTTGAGCGACCTGTGGAGTTTCCACTTTTTCTATTTAAAAAATAGTTTAAGCTCCCCAGCGGTGGTTTTGCCACTGACCGTTCCAGGGCGGTGCCCCACTGAGTCCATTTATTTGTTCGTTTTGTCCTTGTGCATTTACTTTGTGTGTGTGTGTATGTGTGTGTGTGTGTGTGTGTGTGTGTGTGTGTGTGTGTGTGTGTGTGTTGGTCGTGTCTGCGTCCGCGTGCTGGGTTTACGTTTGGGGAGGCTGCGTTTTTTAGAACTTGGCTTTCCCTCTTAGATCTTTGGTTTGGTAGGAAAACAAACCGGACCGTGTTGGGGTCAACTTCTAATTTGGTTCGGATTAACGTATTTGTAAATGGGTTGTTATAAAATATTCAGGATGTCTAAAAATAGCATAAATCAACAGAGAAAGGTGCACATAAAATAAGTGTCTAATTGTGCGTGCTTAATACATCTTTCAGGAATTATATATCAAAAGTATTCAATTAAATATAGCAGTGAATGCCACAATTATTCAAACGCTATAACATTAATGCATTCATGGTCCATGTCTTTGATATAATATATCATTAGAATTAAACGTTTAACCTTTATTTACATTCAACAAACATATTGCAGCAATATGGTAGCATCAATGAATAAATCTAATAAAATTATGAATTAATAAGAAGTTCGTAATATAGAATATCTGGCAGATAATTGTAAAATGAACATGCAATCACAGCAATAAAGTGTATTGAATTGTCTGAATTTTACACCATTTTGTGGTCCATCAAAAAAAAAAACAACAACAGAATAAAAACATTTATTATTAAATCTATGGTCTAGATGTAGTCACATGATCAATGATAAAAAGCCGTATTGACTCGAAGGCGGAGCCAAAAACACATATTGACCTCCACCTGTGACGTCATCACGGTTTGACGTCAAAACATTGCGACGTCGTACACAATTTAGAGCGAAAAATGGCCGAAGATTGCAGATATTTGTATTCAATTTCAATACTTATTAAAGTAAGCTGGATTTAATAACATAAAAAATTGTTGCCTTTTAGGTTCGGTCGATATGTGGATTTATTGACCTGATAAAAGCGATATCAACCTCGGGCGCTCACCAAAAGGCATAATTGTATAATGTAGCATGCTATACGTTTTAAGTGGAGTGACTTTATAACTGACAAACAACGTGTAGTGTTAATGTTGTTTTTTTTGTTGTTGTTGTGTTTTTTTTTTTGGTTTTTTTTTTTGTTTGTTTTGTTTTTCAAAAATGTAGCAGACAGCGTTAAACACACACGCACACGCACACGCACACACACACACACACATATACACACACACACACAAACGAACCAGGAAATCAGTACGTGTAGGAAAGGTTCTAGACACTGCTCATGATCTCCCGTAGACTTAGTAACATTTTGTTATATGACTGTTTATGATCATTGACCTATGAGGACACAAACTACCCTTCTTTAGTGTACAGCCGATTTTTTTTTCTTTTATAGACAATTGCTCTCAATTATGGAAAAATCCCACAAGAACTTACTTTAATAAATTGCAAATTCCAGAATTCAATATATAGCTAGATAAAATATTTCGAATTACACAGGAAACATAACATTTCATTAAAAAATTTAAAGATATTTTCATGATTTAATAGGGTAATTTTAATACGCACTTATAATTAGATGCAATGTTTTGACTGTGATATAAATTAAATATATGTACGTTTTATCTGACTGCCTGTGTAAGAGAGGCAGCGTGGAATGGAAAACCTGACGCCAGCGAGGGCTTTTTTATCCACAATGCCCGAGGGTTTGGAAAACACCTGCCTTACTCAGGCAGGCAGTCCTGTAAGATCATTTTTTCTTGCCTGCCGTTGATATTGTTGCAGTATTTTCAAAGATATAAATTAAAAATCGCTTATACACTATGACGTCATAATACGACGTAAAATTATAACGTCAATAGAGAAAAGATAAGGTGATCTCCTAATCGGATAACCTTGTTAGGGAAGAATATAATAACCTGTCATTGGATGTAGATGCAGATGGGAATATTCGGTTCGAGGGTAACTGTTTTGGCGGTAACGGAAATTATGTCATGCCGTTTCATTGACGAACGTTATATCTTTTCTCCCTATGGTATGACCCATGTAATAGTGTACCTCCTTTTGAAGAGTATTCAATTCCTACAATAAACTTACTTTGACTTAAATTTTTCGGAGGGCATAGGTTCAAGCCCCACTGGGACCATTTTTTTTCTTATTTTCCTTTTTTTCTAGTAATTTTCCTTATATTCCTTTTTTTTCTAGTAATTTTTTACTTTTTTCAAGACTTATTATTGATTTATTGTACAGAAGTGATTATTTTTCATTTGATAAGTGATTTATTGATGTTCAAAGTGAATTTACCTCTGAAACAGAAGTGGGCAGAGTTAGACATCTTTAGAAATACTGAGTTTCATGCGGTAAAAGTTCTCTATTTTGCCTTTACTCTTTAGATTACATATTGTGGAAGGAGTGTAGGTAGGTTTTACTTTACTTCTGCCCTAAGATTATTTTTGAATGAAGTGAGCAAAATTTAAAACAGTCCCACAGGATTCGACCTTATTTTTCTAATATTGGAGTTAGAATTCTGTCTCATTAAATCCTTTTACTTGAGGCACCCTGGAAAACAATGATATTCGCGGTTTTGTTTTATGTTTTATAATTGTTTACCAATAGTTAGACGTTACTTTTATCAAAATTAATGGTATAATGAATTATCTGCAAACGTTTTGGACAGTGGCCATCACTTGAAATTTATGTCGAGCTTGAGGAAATATCATGAATTATACAAAATTTATATTTATGAAAACGGCACGGTAAAAGTTGATACAGTACATTGCTATTCCCCATTAGATGGGTCATACCTTAAAACAATTTATTTTGAATCGAGAAATTCAATATAAGGAACAACGAACAACTACCAAAGTATTTGATTTTTTATTGAATTTTACATAAACAATAAATAATCAACGCACGAATCGTTAGATCGAGAGTCATCTGGCATAGGGGGTGCCAGATGGGTTTTGTCGGCAAAGGTACTTTTTGTCGTTGAATAGTTTAATTCTATTAGAAGATGCTTTGCAAGCATAGAGCACGATAAGCAACAAAAATAATGGCAGCATGGGCAGACCCTGTATGATTGCCCATATTCATGGAACAAAATGACATAAGACATAAAATAAACAGTTTTACTATGTTTACGATGAAAATTAAATTTAATGTCATGCTATTGTGTGAGATGTAACATTGGCGCAAGTCGACGTAAAACTATTTAAGACCATTTCCAAAAGGAAAGTTTGATATATGGCTAAATAAGGAAAATTCGCCTAGTGTAATTCATACACTTGTCAAATGATTTTCTTACGTCTTTATATCTTTAACAAAATGTATCAAGTGCAGCACCTAGTTTTGAATGCACTTGTATATTTAGCGGGAGAGTCTCAAGTACAACTTAAAAAAAAACAATACAGAACGTGGTTCAATATAAGTGACAATGAAGACATACATACATAACACATACAATCATTGTAAACAAAAAGCCTGAGGTATGGTCAAAATATTTAAATGTTATTAGATATGCACGACTTTACGAGCGCAATATGCTTAAGAATGAGTGCATATTTCTCGATGCAAAGCAAATAATCTTTGTATTACATACGTATCTATAAATATCATCAATTTGTACTGCAGCCTGAATAAATTGACAAAACTGACGTAAATGAAAACAATTAACGCATCGACACATTAAAATGATACCACACACCCGATAAGAAATTCAGACGTCAATATGGAAAATATTGACGTTTTGTATACTTTTCACCTGAACTTCAAGTAAAACGATTTAACTACGGACATGTCACAGTGACCTCACAGAAATGAACATTTCGTTGCGGCACGGACTAAGATTGACATCTTGACACATTCTTATAACTCAATATGAATACATTAGAATGTACGTGTGCTGTGAATAAAGTTCGGATATATCTGTAACAGACTGAAAATATTCCAACCCTGACTGGGAATCCAACCCAGGACCTCTCACACCAAAGGCGGACAATCTACCAAGTCTCTATAAAAGCTACCTCAATAGCAAGGAAGTATAAGTGCATCCTTACACTTAACCCTACTATACACACCCCTCCACTTTGGAATTCGTCTACGAATTCTAGGAGTTTAAACCTCACTGGGACGTTTAGATCTACTTGTGAGTTATTTGCGTTGGGCGTCAATGTAACAGAGGAAGTTTAAGTGCACCTTTACACTCAACCCTACCACAAATATTCCATTTGTTATTGACAGAACTGTTATGTTTTCAGGCACATGGCATTTGAATTACAAATGTATCGTGTGTTGAACGGATGATGACGAAGTTCTCACAGCTGATATGTTAAATATTATATTAGGTAAAACCATCATAGTTTCATACGTTTACTTTTAACCCCCATCATGCTGGACACAATTGTTTCTGTCTTTGCGACCAGTGCAGATCATAGAAATTTAGTAAGGCAAGGGTCAAAGAGATAAGATGGATGAAATGAGATGTATTTGAGACACAGGGTGAGCGAAGATGTTCACTGGTAACAACTGAAAGAAACGTGCTACAGGACTAAAGCTTGGGAATTGCGACAGGGCCGAATATTAGAGGTTTGTAACATTTTACTAGCTTGTGCTTTACTAACTTCATATTTTTGAAAAAGTATTTCATCTTTGCTCTCAGACGGAGAGCAATCAATCAATCAGGCAATCAGTTACAAAATCATTGTTATTTGAAAAGTTTTATATATTATTATTGTTGCAAACCGGACACATCCGCGAGGCTCAAGTATAAATGCAATGTTTTGTCTCGTTTGCCTTTGTCTCTTACTTACCTAATGAGAGATGCCAAAGTTTCAAAACCATTTTAATTAATAAAATTGAAGAGAACACAATATTGCTTTGAAAATTGAAAGCAAAAATACCCTTCTTCTAACCGGTAATATATACTTATTCGCCGATTAGTTTATTCAGATCATCTGGGTGTAAAAACGGTAGCTACAAACCTATAATTTACTATACTTTTTCTCACGGCATGGTGTAACCTTTTCCCCAAAATGGAAATGATACATTTTTTCGCAACCGTAGGAAGAACTGAGCATAATAATTACTTAAAATGATTTAGTAAAAGTGTCTATTTCTTTGAATGTTCTAAATGAATACTGCATTTTGTATCTTGGTCATGAAATTCTTCTATACGTTACGTCCTTCTTGAGCATTTGAATAAGCCTTTCGTTAAACAATATACCAATGCATAGTAAATGACAATAATATGTCCCCACTATTGTAAAGCATTTATTGATGCTCAGTAAATGCCAATAATATGTCGCAATTATTAAAATTTAGTTCCAGTTATATAACAAAATGTATTGTCATTCCGTGCAATCTTTAAAGGGTAAGGAAAGCCTGACAATAAGTTAATTCGATATGAAAGCCATTCTCAAGACTTTCATAACGCTGAAAGAATTTTTAAAATCGGACCACTGTTGAAAAAGATATGACAGTTTGAAACTTAAGAAAATGGCTGATCAAGGAGGCAGCCATTTTAGTGTGTTTATGACGTCATTTACACACTGCTGAATTCTTTATTTAGCAAATAACCTTTTAAATAGATTAATTTTCATAAGTTTCTTGGGTGTAAGGCGTAAAACATGATGATACCTTTCATTATAACTGGAAAAAGTAGAAATTTATTTTACAGAAATAAGTAAATACAGTGAAAATGTGTATCTAAAACTTTAAGGGGACGCATACTTTGAAATTAGAAAAAAGTGGGTGGGGTATGATAAAATTTACATGCAAAAAAGTACAAGGTTTTGGTACATGAAATGGATACTGTTTCAACTGTTATAAGTACATAAAGGATTGCTCACTAAAATAAAAATGAGAAAACTGAAACAAGAAAGTTATTGTTGAATTACATAAGACTTCTTGTGTACATTCAATGTCAACAATTAAGACTTTTTGGTGCGAAAATAATAGTGCTTCACCTTGTCCAAACATTTATCAATGTCCTACAGATTCTAATTTAAAGAAAGAATGTGAAATATGGTCACTGTCTTGCTTTTCATTTCGCATATGTAAGCTAAAACACATTATTTAGTTTGTTTACAAAGTAGTGCATAAGAAAAGATACGGTGGTCAAGGAATGCCACATTCCAAAACTAAAAGAGTATATTCCCCTTAATACATTAAACATTTATGGTTACAGAAGTCTAGTAGCTTATAATAAGGGCCTAGAAATGTTGCCATTATTAATTTTTAACTTGGTATTCATGAACTACAATGCACTTAAATATCAAAACACATTCAACAAACTTTTGAAAATGTATTGTCTTAAAAATCCCTAAAATAAGGTATGAATTTGGTTGAGAGGTCCAATCAATGTGTATATGTGCAAAAGTAACATTCTAATCTTGTTCACAAAAGTTACTAATACACAGCAGGAATGTCAATGATAAAAACTGGACGATATACAGTTATCCTCACTTTAATGTCATTTATAATTTGTCCTTGAATTCTCCACCATACTTTTCATAAACTCTGTTTGCACGAGTTGCACGAGAATGCTGTCATTCACGTAAAAAATGGGGTCAAATAAGTTGTAAATGCAATATCATCTAAACGTAATTAATGGATTATGCAGTTCAAGATAAACTTTATCTCATAACGTAACGAACATGTATAATGTTGTAACAACAACTTTACTTACACTGATTGAAGTAGCAGTCGGTTTATAAGTGACTTTATTGATTCATTTTGTGTTTTGTTATTGTTGTCAAAAAGTATAACGGAAGTGCCTCACAACTGAAGCGGAAACCAGTTTGATGCGCAAAGTAGTCCGATGTAAGTAATATTTTTTGACAAATGTCCACAGAAATTAATAATTTTCTAATATTAAAGACGAATATCTGAATATGATTCATTATTTGATAAGAAATTATAATCATCGACATGTTTTTTTAGAAATCGTACACGTGCTGACACCTAAGTTGTCTCCCGTTGTTTATTAGAGTTACCTTTCGTCCGGCGCAGTAATACATTTGCACTGAATCGCCGAGAAGTCGTGGGGAAAATTAAAAACCATGTAAATAAACTAAAATTAACCACCTTTTCAAGATGAATTTCAAGTGATCGCCATTATGCATTTAACCCGCCTGACCTGTGTAGCATCTTAGATATCTGTTCTAAGGTATTCATTGTGTAGAATGTCATGTTATGCCCTTGCAATGCTAATCCCACTCTGATATTTTTTGTTTACATTTTTATCAATGAGAAATATGGCGTCCATCCCGAGCTGAAATGACGTGGCGTTAAATTTTTACATGTTTAAGCAAACCTGGTATGTTAGAAAGAAAATCTCACCCCTTCAACATTATTTTGAACACTGTTATTGTAAAAAACCTGTTTTTTCCTTATACAAAAGCTTAATATATTGTGTTGAATGTACTTTCACAAAGACCTCTGTTTTCCTATTACATTCATAGTACCACATCCTTATCCACAAAATACTGAATATTACAGGTGTCCATCAGTATTATATCAGTTTAGGAATATGTTTTTTATTTTCCCACCATTGATTTCTTGAATATGCACCCCTTCCACATTTCTGTATGAACTGTGAATGTAGCAATATGCGTCCCCTTAATAAATCACCAATTTTGTTTTTTGTTGCTATGGAAACAAAATGGCCACCAATTTGACCCAATATTTAAATGCTCATAACTTTCTTATTTTTACTCGGATTTCGAAAATTCTTTCACTTCTTTAAATGATGAAGAAATTCCAGCTGACGAAATTAACGTGTGAACAATGTTGTCTTTCCCTTTAAAATCAGACGAATTCTTTGTTAAACGATTGTAAAATTTTCAAACAGATATACTAAATAACTAAACACTTCAGTCAGAAAAATGAATGATTTTCTAAAATTTATTCAGGTATGTATAACATTTAGTCAGTAGCGCATATGAACGGTTTTCATGTCAAACAACGAAAAACATAATACTTCTAGATGATGACGTCAGAAATATTTTGGAACAAAGCTCATTTTATGGTTATGTAAAGCTGTAAAAGAGACATATTAACTTGTTTAAATATTTTTAAATTAGCCAAAATGTTTAAATATCATAACCAGCATACATTTCCTAAGGTTTCATATTTTTTCGGACCAGGTATACGGAAAACATGCACACAACACGGTGAACAACAGCGAGTTTACGACAACCAGATGTAAGCTCGGTATTTTTGCATTAAAGTTATAGTCTAGTAATACTGCTATAACTGACAAAAACACTAAACACTTTATCAAACACGTTTGATAGTACGGATCGTTTTGGCTATAAATTCAAATTAGCTGCAACTAACTGCACAAACCTATAATTAATGCCGGAGATTAAATCTAGCTGTTCTAGACAGACGTAGAGTAGCAGCAACATGCTGACAATATCATACGAGCAAAAAAAACTTTCTTTAAAATATTGCTTCGTCATTTTATATGAATAAGAACATGCACATGCCGAGCACGTGCCTATCAGATGGTCATCGCATTTGTTAAGCAATTGTTTCAACATGTGAATAACTCAGGAACTACCACAGAATGATAATTTTGCGGACAAATATCTTAATTCCATTATCGCATGATCAAATTTTTCATACAAAATCAAACACTAAAAATTCAATAAATGGCGAATGTTTCCAAATAATACAGGTAAATTCTGTTATTAATTTTGTCTGTGACAACCATAGATAATACATAAGATTGTCAAAGTAGTGCCCCGATGACACATAAGAACATTGTTCTATATGATAATAAAATAATCTAGTTACATTTGATATGACTCCAGTTTCAGTTTGGATAGTTGAGTAACGACAATGCATTCGATGTCATGTAAAATCTGTGTTTTATCAGGGGAAGTTCATATTTACTGTGCTTTTGTGGAGGTGCTTACCTACACATGGCAAACATCCTCAAATTACGTTTATTCAAGTTGTAAGAACTTGTAATTCTAAATAGGAACCAACGTTTGCATATGGCAAGGTAAGTTTTTGACGAGTCAAGAACCTCTATCCTCTGTTGCCAACAGTTTGTATTTGCAATTGACTTTCTGTATCATTTAGCCTGCTAAAGTTAAAACAAATAAAACCATCATATTTGGTCACGATTTACATGTAATAAAGCAATATAATTATGCAGGAATATATATTAAGGTACATCTGTGCCGAGAATGTGTTGGCATCTGTAGTATTTGATTTCGAACAAGCAGCGTTTGTATTAATTATGACAACTGGAAATTCCAATTAGCGCCCTTGGTAAAAGATAAATGAATGGAAAAATAAAAGAAAGATAAATCAGTCGATGCTGAAATAATTATGGGAATCTCTTACATCTTATACAAGACTGCAATCACACAGCGCTTATTACTTGTTATTACCCCGAAACACATTGAGGGAAATAATAAAACAGTTAAACATATTGATTGTATTCTTTCAACATGGGTGGCACGATATGGACTCTTTCGAGAAAAAAGAGAAGATTTTAAGAAAGATAATGCGATTGGCTCACGCAAAATGCCGTTCGTGATACGCAACGCCAGGTGAATAATTAACTGCTCTCAAACACATGCATGTACTCTTATCCTAGGGTTACTTCTCCCCGCAAGAGAAGCAAAGTGATGTTATAGCAACTGTATTTCAGCTCATGAGGAGAAACTTGAGTAATTAATTGTTTAATAATGAATATAATTAATTCAGTGCATAATTGTAGCGGTCCTGCTTCGTGTATGTGTATGTCGTTCTTGTCATAAAACTGATTTTAGAATGGCAGTTTCTCATTATTATTCAATTTTGTTTTCGAATAGGTTTGCCAGTCAATAACAAATGATTACAGACGCTGCAACTTACCTTATATATGTGCCTGTCACGGCAAAGAAAAATAAAGATGTGTTAGTCAAGAGTATCTAAACAGTTGTCACACAAAAAATCTTACTTCGGTCGAATACTACAGTTACAAATCTCCGGTATTCATTCCGCTTTATTATTCTTTAAACAAATGGTAACATATTGCAATTTCCACAGAGGTGTAAAACAAACATAAAATATAATGGATCATGTGGTATTACCCGTAAAATAAGGCTGAACCCCTTATATCGTGGGTGTCCAACAAGTTGTATTTTATGATTACAAACCTTTTGCTCATGTTACAAGTTATTTGCTTTTTGATTACATATCAATTTATTTTTATTCCCCAGTCCATATGAGCTGCAGGTGCCTAGGTAATAATACACAGTTCTAGTTGCAGATGTTCCCGAGTCTTCACTATGGAAACCAGAGGGTGGGAGTGCTTGATTGACTGATGCCGAACTTGTGTCCAACAGGGTAACCGAGCTGGAACATTCTTCATTTTATTGCTGTTTATAGTTTATTAGGTGAACTGGATACAAGTTTATTGTGAGAAAATTGCGAGAAATAACTTCCACGCTATATAAATTGATTATAACTCTAAATTGAGACCAGTGACAGCTAAATGAATAACATTATTGAGTCGTGATCGGGATTTTGTTCCTGGTTACCGGGGAAATACATAACCAATTATCTAAACAAATCAGCTATATTTTAATTTCATTACCTGGTTGTAGATAAAGACAATAATCTATGTATAGCAACATACGAATACGTTGCAGTTACTAGCTTGTTTGTTTATTGATTTATTTATTTATTTACTTACTTACTTACTTACTTACTTACTTACTTATTTATTTATTTATTGATTTATTTATTTATACAGTAATGTATTTTTATGTTTATTTATGTATGACATTAATCATTTATTTTCTGTTTTCATTTCTATCAATTTAATTATCATAGAAATGTATGACACATGTCCCTAGCTCCCTTTAGTGTTCTCAAAAAATAATTTAAAATTGCGAATGGAAACTCCCTGTGACCCCACAATACATTAAATACATGTTTAATATGATTAAGTCCTCATCCAAACATAAAGACTTGTTCAACAACCTATGCAATTTTTATTCCCGAGGTTTTCAGCTAAACCCTCCATTCAGCTTGAGAACGAGATGAAGCCTGTAATTTAACTGTCCACATCATCAATTGGGCACAAATCAAATGACAATGGTTTGTAACATGATAGCCCGAGAGACAATGGAGCCCTGGGACTCTGTGTACTTTGGACAGAAGGAATGTTATTCAGTAGGCGCTTCAATTGTCACCGTTACCATGGCAACGAATTACGACGAAGTTATACAGGGGTGACTGTTAAAAAAAATGACATAGCAAAGATTTTATCAAGTAACTCGTTTAAAACTGACGGCATATACTTGTAAGACATATAGTGCAACCATTGTTTTCAAATTATTTTTACGTTTAATGCGCACATGCTTCTGGAACTGGAGTTGCCCTATCCTCCTAACTAAAGTTACTAACATTCTTACGGGGGATTCGCCCATTGAGTTACAAGTAGTCCTGATAATTAAACCAGTTTCGTAGTGGAAAATGGGACCCCAAACTACAACTTTACACCTTTATAAGTGTAGTATACAACAATAATAAATACTTTTAAAAAGTTACATTCAGTCAAGAAAGCAAAATGATGGGGAGGGGGAGGTATTGAGTAAAATTAACGACTCGTATTTTTGCAGTGCTTACACTAGTGTTAAGCCACTTCGACTGAATCCAATAAAGGTGAAGCATCCACTGTTCACCCTTGAAGAACAATTTCAAAAAATCTGTTTGATGATCAACGCTATCAATTTAACCGCATCAGTGTCAGTGTATGAAAAATAAACACCAGGACAATAAACTACTCAATGAATGGCAAATGGAGTCGCGGGCCAACACTTCTAGTCTATAATACAAACGATAAAAAGAAAATCGAGTGGAAGAAATACTTGAATTTTGGCTAAATATACTAAAAAGATCAGGTTTCTGAATTTTCACAGTATAGTCAATAGCATTCAACGTAAATTTGGCAAATGCATTTGACCATTTTCTCAATGGTGGATAAATTCATGAATGAGCGATTTACTGTAATATAGAAGTCACGCAATACAACCGGGGACAACAAAACATTTAATTAACCTTCAGCCTGTTAAATTTCTAAAATGAACTGACCCATTATTCAATTTGGGCAATACCATTTTTTATTCGAAGTTCTGTTCACTGAAAATTTACAGACTGAATAGCGAATAGTGCAGACCAGACCGATTTTGTTCTGCACTGGTAGTAAAAGGCAGAATTCACTTGCCCCCAGCAGGCTAAAGGTTAAATAGTACAGACAAAAGTGTCATATGGAAACACCATTGACTAAATATGATCAACTGGTAAATATACAAATCATACACTACAATCACTTTTTTGTATAAAAGAAAATAACCATCTTTAAGTCAAGCATTCTGAGGCTACTTCATTATCTTTATGTGTTTTGAAGAAATTTATCCATGGTATCTGTCTTGCATGTATGTTTTTGTAAGATTGATAAATTTGTGGATATAGTATATTAATGTTAAAATAAGTAGCCTTTCTTACTTTTCGTTTCGGTAAGATCGGTTCGCAGTTAGTATTTTTGTGTGTGCATATGTATATTAATGTGTTTATCGTTTGACAATATAAATGTTATGCAACTGCATAACTGTCAATTCTCACTAAGAAATGCAGAATTTATGGATTGTATAATTCCTGAAATTTTATCAGAATGAATGTGTCTACTATATCATTATTTTATGTACAAGTGTAGTTGATACATTCAAAGAAATATTGTATTAACATAATCTAAATCATTTATGTTAAATGAAAAGGTTGCAAAAAATATTTGTCAGACCTTCTCCACATTGAAGTGTATGTAATTATATAAATGTTTTCACTGTTCGTCATATCTGTAGGTATGCTTGTTATGCCATGATGGGCTAATAGCCTTATGGAATAAATAAAATAAAAACTAAACTAAACTAAACTACAAAATTGTTACAGGCTTCCAAACAATTCTAGGGACGGTACGAGTTTTGAAACTCATCAGGTCAGAACTATATTTTTTAAAACGCTTCTTGCTAGATCTAAGCCAAATTCCATGTAGTTCAATACATATCATATGCATTGTACCAGTTTTGCCAGAATGCATGCAATTTGTTTACATGTAATGTGTTTCCTTCATGGTTTTATGAAATTAAAAGTAAATTCATGTTTATGAAATCAGGCCTCTCGCCGCTCTTGCTCATTCATAGATGATGGTCTTTTTTATTTCTGTGAATAAAAAAATATTATTCAAAATAAAACATAATCAGTATTGGTAAGATTACATATTCAGCTCTGACGCACAATTTTATGGCGTGCCATTTGGGTCTAAAGTAAACAGATGAAACAAGCAGGTACAGCTTTATGCGGTAAGGTAGACAAACAAATGCAGGTACAAGTCAGAAAATACTGTACATGCACGTATGAAATTGTACATGCAGGTTTAAAAGTGTACCTTCAGGTACAATTTTATACCTACACGTACAAAAATATTATACGTGCAGGTACAAATTTTACTTTCAGGTACATTTCTGATTTGTACCTGCAGGTAGAATTTTATTCCTCCACGCACATTATTGATTAATACCTTCAGGTATAAAAGTGTACATGCAGGCACAAAAATGTATAATTTTGTTATTTCTTGGCGCATTCAAAATGACACGCCATACAACGCATACACCTGTCACACAGATGACGCCCATTTTCTGCAGTACTAACAGAACGTGCTGATGCAATCGCTTAATGTGAGCAGAAAACTAATCGAAGATTAAGCACCCTGCATACCGATATTTAAATCAGCGATCGGAATGCCTCAATCTTGGCTAGATGATGATTTAATATGGCTTAGTTTAGCCCATATATCTCCAGTTACACCCGTGAGGTGATTTTAATTACCGAACTGCGCCTTTTTGCAAACGTTAATTTCGCATTTATGAACGTTTCCCATGCATAGTTATCATTTATTTAGAAGATCGTAAACAACCTATGTAACAAGCGCATTTCCATGAATTAACACTTATGCATTTAATCATTTCTTGTCTGCTAAATGAACATTATTTCCCGTCTTAATGACCATTAGTGATAATTATGTAATTGGAGAAGCCATTATAAGTTTTTCTGCATGCTTTGAAGGCAGAAATCTTGAGAGTTTCAGATTTACATCATTCTATATGAAGTAAAGCCTAATGGATATTTGCATGTGTTTTTCACATCTGAGCCATTTCATTTCAAAAGGTACGAGATCACATCAATACTACATCACTTTGCCGCAAATTTTATAACCCTTTTCGTTAGTTATTTAACTTATCATCGAAGATCGATTAATTGTTTCAGGAAATGATCAAAGCCGCTTTGAAAGTTATAGTCATTGAAGTTAATTATATTAATAATTATTTTAGTTGTGCCAAAATACATTAGGCGAGCATATTGGTATAATGTACTTCTGTGACGAGTAAAAATGGGGTTCATTGCAGCTTTTATCTAATGATAAAGTACAGAGCTTTTTGGTATCGTTTGTAATGATCTCTTGATCAAATGCCTCTTCTCTGTGATTACATATGGCATAGCCGTTTTAAATTTAACTGAAATAGGAGACAATATATTTAACTAACAAAAAGTAATCTAAGCTTATCAGTCTTGGTTTAGTGTTTCCCGGCACTTGGAAACATTCTGACATTTTTGTGCGTTTCACTGCTTTGCTTTATAACAATCGCAATCCTTCTTTAAAACGTATTGTCTTATCATGCATGTAAATTACATTTTAGTAGTCAGGTGAATTAAGTTTGGGGGAGGGGGTAGAGACCTTTACTGATACTTATCATTTTAGTTGACATCAGACAGACCTCATATTATACAAACCGTGGATATGACTTGTAGCACTTTTTTTCGTATACTTTTATATGCCTGTAGTATTCTGACTTCTATTAAATTCATTTCTTATTTCGGTTCGTTTTTCAAATGCCTTGCAAGTATCTGTGGTTCAAAAAACCTGTAGCAGTGAGACTAATTAAGTATTCGGTCATTACTATGTACTGTATTTGTTTTGATTTTTGATATCCAGTCAACAGGCATTATCAGCTATAGTATCACATGTTTGTACCCATTAAACTATCGTTATCTTCTGATCATTATAATAATACAATTACTGCTGTACGTTAATTAGAAGGCATTATTTTAATTCACTCTAATGTAACGTCAGTAACAATTGTAACAGAAGATATTATAGCAGATATTCCTGTAAGTGTACGCTCGGTAACACGTGGTAGTATTTTGGCATTAAAGGTGCTTCATTTATAACAAACATCAATACAAGTATTGTCCAATTTTCTTCAAAGGTAGCTTCCTAATCGTCTGTAAAATTCTTCAGAAAATGACAATTTTTCAGGTTTTTTTACTGAAATATAACATAAATAATTGTTCATCTATTAGATTTTAATTATTGAAAGTTATGGCTAAAACCGTAAACACATAAGTCAGCGGTATTCTATGCACGAAAAAACCATCCGATTTCAAATGCCCTGGCCGTTCACAACTTACACTTCTAAGAGTGTGCCAAAGCTCTCCAAGAAAGGCAAAAATTACCGGCTGTCGAATGTTAGTACTAAAGCTATAGTATAAAACGAGTGCCACCTTTAATATAATTATGTTTGTCTTACTAGCTTCGATGCGATCATAATTACCGAAATGACACAGTATCAATACGAACATGATGGTCAACAAGATTAATTTCTGACACACAATGAACAATAACCTTGTAAATGATTTTCACAACTGATGTTCAAATGAAGAAAGGGCCGACATGGCTTGTTTTGTAAAAAAAAAACTCTATTTAATGAATGAATAATGACATGAATTACTGGCTTGGTTAATCGGGTACCTTATTTCTGATGGTACCTATGACGTCAAAGCCAACGCACCAAGGCATAATGTGTTTAGTAATAAAGACATTCACCTAACAATGTGATATATGAAAAATGAGGACTAGCAATACGAACGAAGTTTGCGTTTAAGGAAGTGACTTTCCCTGTTGAATATTCATCCTTGCTCCACCTTCCCCCTACATCTGACCCTTGTATCTACCCCTTTTTACCCCACCACATTTTTCTGTATTTTGCATATATTTATAATGTACTTATTGTTGGATTTTTGAAGCAAACCATCTACAATATGTTTCCTTTACAACTTCTTTTTGTTGTGGGTCTGCTTTGCGATGCATGGCTCTATTTGGGATGGATGCTCTGTGCTTCCGGGAAATCTACCCTTACATTTAATCTTTTACAGGCAACAGAAAGACACAGAATTTTTTCTTTTTGAGTATTCAACCTTGGTTACACCCCCAACCTGCCCTTTTCTTTACTCCATCCCCATTTTTTTTATATCTTTCATATAATTAAAATGCACTTGTTGATGGATATTTGAAGCAACCCGTCTGCAACACCTTTCCACTATAGAATCTATTTATGGCGAGCCTGCTTGGCGATGTTTGGTTCTGGTTTGGTTGTATTAGTTGCCCTCTATGCTTCCAGGACATCTATCTTATCTTTTAGATTCAGAAGCACTAGCCGCTGTATAGTACGGCTTTTAAACATATCGAAATTAAATGTGAGCCGAGCTGGATATGAACAGGAACCAAGAGTAGGTCAAATCGAAACCTTATGAGGCTCTTGTTAATTGACTGGTTACCCCATACGTTGACAACTGTAAAACCTTGATGGGTGGTATGTCTAATACCGTACTCGAGAAACTGCAACATATCCAGAATTGAAACTAGTAAGTCCTGCCACAGTCATACTATCCAGGTATTGAACCTATTGGCTACCTGTAAGATACAGGGTACAGTGCACAATTCTGATCAACATCTACAATGCTACTCTGTACAAGATCGTTCTCCAGTCTGTACTGGGGATATGACTGAAGGATACAGACCGATCTACAGATGTAATTATGCAACTAGAGCTTTGAGTACACTGCTTTAAGAGTACGGAAGCCTCTTCCCAATAAGATTTTAAAAATCTAGTCGATTATTCTTGTCATGTGGATGTGAACCTATAATATAAGTGTTTTGTTGTTTTACACATGTGATCGGTGAGCTGTCAGCTAGGTAAAGAATGGTCACCAATTGTCTCCATGCCTGGTGCCTGGTATTAAGATTCGGGAGGTAGATGTGGCACATGACAGTCAAAATGGCTGGCCTTTACGAAAAGGGGTGTCAAAATAATAAACAAACACTTTACCTTTAACGTTATAATGTATTCATTTGTCTTATTTGGATTTATGCCTATATTTTTATATTCTTGTTTTATTAGTTCATATATAACATTTTGTCATAGTAATATTATAGTTTGTATTTTTGTGATGCTATCGGGAACGTACGGAAACAAATTTATATAAATGTCGTAAGATAATATAGACTTGAACTGATCATGATTGTTTTATGACTGTGTGTTTTGTATGCCGCTGCTTTATTGTTGGTCTGTAGCGCTTTATTTCGTATATTATTACAAAACAAGAGTATATCATCACATTGTTTTATGATGGAATATCAGGTGCTAATCTGCCTACCATAAAAGGTGAAATGACATTCTACAAGCATGATTTTTGGTCATACATTAGATTTTATTATTCTGTATAATTGTTAGCTTTTTCATTGTATGTCTGACTTTTTGGCAGTAATGTAACGTCGCATTGCCTGCAGACATTTCATATTGGAACTGTTGAAACATATCTTCAACTCTGAACGACAAAATCAAACAAAATGTCATAAAACCGTGTCTGCACTTTCTTGAGGAGTAATGGCGATTTTGCATTTGAAAATGATACCCAATTTTAGTTACAACTTATATAAGGAACGAACAAAGACAGTCACACCGTCTGTGTGGAAATGTAAGTTCAGGCATAAGTCCGAGTGTGTACTTTTGTTACAATAAAATGGAAAATGTATCGTTCTTAAGAAATCAAAATATGTGTATGTATCAATTTACTCAACCACTACAACAATCTCTTAAAGTACCACGTGGCGGTTGTAAGAGTTATTGTCATTTCTGGTCCTTTATTACCATGGAGTCCATTCAATGTACTATTCATTACCTCTTCGTAACAGACTCAGTCTAACCAAGTCTCTATTATTTTGTTTGGTTGAAGTCTGTGCTTCCTAAGGATATGTTTTATAGATTTATTGTAAGACTTTTACTTCTGTAAAGTCTAAATCAAATATAAATTATAGAACAGATCGTTGTTTGCTATATATACAGAGCGTGTTATATTTGAGTTATTTCACAATCAACAAGCGCTGATATAGACAGCGTCGCTAGCCTATTCAAGAGCCTTGTCACCAAAAAGTTAAAATAATGAAAAGATAGACAAATGAGTATAGATGGGGCAACCAAATGGAATCCAGTTTGAATCCTAAAACATTTTCACTTCTATAATGCTTGAGATAATACATCACAACAAGCGGGAAATGGAGCATAACTTGGTGTGAAAAGCAAAATAGAAACCTGTCATAATCACAACATCACATTGAAGAAGTATGCGAAGTTTCAAACAATTCAGTTCTAGCTATAGCACAATAGAGTTATGTAACATGTGTAATATATGTCTACCATAGTAAAAAGTGTGTGAACTTTTAATCCGTCCCTACCATTCACCTAGTAGTTTCTGAGATACAAAACTACATATCAGTCCTTAACCAGGAAGGTTTAATACGTATCAGTTGTTCCAGCCTTAACCAAACACTACTAATTTGACAAAAAAGTGATAAAACTGTATGATATCAAAATAGAGTTAAGGAATCTTAGCAGTACATTGGTAATCTACAGTGAAAAGGCGTGTGAAGTTTCAATCCATTCCCACTAGATAGCTAGTTTTGAGATACCAGTATACATACACACACTTAACTAAACTTGTTATGTCAAAAATGGAAATAATTTTGTAAAGAGGCAAGATAAAGCTTTGAACATCAAGTTATCACGGTTAATAAGTGTGTCAAGTTTCAAGCATTCCCCACTAATAGTTACTGAGACAGAAGCTTGCATACAAAAACTAAACCAAATCGGGATGCCAAAGAGGATGCCGACCTCGACGTATAGGTGAATGCATTAACTCTACCTTCGAATAGTCGAACTAAGAATCCAAACAAATATTTAGTATATGTCCGAACTTGTTCTGGCCGTGAGTGATAATCATAATTTATTATGGATCAGACTAACTTTGTACTGATCATTCTACTTAGAATTTTCTACTGATCTGCAAAACTTTTAATAAGGTGGGTCTAGATCTTGTGTAAGGCAGGGCATATGTATAAGGATATAACTAATAAGATACGTAAAGCTGTAACAATATGATGCTTGTTCATCAGATCATCCTGAGGTATATATATATATCACTCTCCCAATATCCGTGCTATACTGGCACTTCGGTCTCCGTCTTTAACCATGCAGTCCTGAGGAATTGCTCACCCAATAGCCAGATTGTCTTGACAGTAAAAATGGTGTATATCAACTGTATCATCCTGAAGGATAAACCACTGTCTATATAGCCAAAAATCTCTGTCTTTCTGGCAGATTCTAAGTTTAAGTTCTGACCTCAGGAGGAAAAAGTATGACCATAACATAAAGAAACATTGTTTAAGAGATTTCTTATTTCTCAAGGCCCATTGTGATACCCGCCAAAATATAACTGATTTAAGTGTCAGTTTGAAACAGAATTACATTGACTTATCAAATCTTTCCGCAGTACGGGTTTCACAACATTCAAAGGGTGTACGGTATCAGTATGAAAATCGTTCGTGTAACAAGACCCTAAAAGATACGTTTGATTTTAATTTATCAGACAACTCATCTCTACCTTGGTGTCAGTGCGTGCTCTGTCGTCTCAACTACCAGCCTTTTGGAATAAATGTTCCATTAACTTTGCAACAGGACTATTGATATGTTCTTTACAATGAAATCCATTGATGACACCCGGATCAAAGTACTCGTAGATACCACTAATTAAAAGATACAAATATATAAAGATATAATTGAGGCACACTTTGTACAAAGATAATTACTTCAACCTTAAGAGACATGTCACTATTGCAATCTTCAAGGATAACAGAATTTCATAAGGAATAATCTTTAATTCTAATTTATTATTTACTAAAGATCAACCCGAAAACATTTCACATTGTAACATTTTTTTTTATCTAGCATATTCCTTTTAATGTCTCAGACGAGATGCTGAAAAGACAATAGATAAGGTGTAACACACTTCCTTGTTCGCAGAGAAAGTGACATGATCACAGCTAATTTTATATACATTGGAACCGTCGCCAATGCATTACCTCTTATTATTTCATAACAAACACAGAAACGTTTTGATTTTTTCCTTAACTCATTGTCACGAAATCGTTGTAGTTACTAATTGTTAACGTGCCTTTGATTTTATAGTTGAAAAGTTTGGACGATAGCAATGCAATGTCTTCTTCGTATGGGTAACATGGAACAAAGATTACAAATGTTTTTTCTCTCTCTTTCTAGCATAAAACTGGTGATTTTTCAGGGGCGTTAATATAGGAGAGCAAGAGTGACGTACAGAGCAAACGTGCGATAACAGAGAAAACCACGCTGTCAGCACACCTTAATATATAATTATGTATTAATTACCTATAACGGATAATTAAGAAAAGAAATGACGTCAATGTGATAAAACAACGCATATCATATTTCATGAAATTTATGACGATGTTGGACAATATACATGTATATATTTGTTTTTAGCTTTTTTACACGCATTCTGCTAGAATAGCACATTAACGCATACTCGTTTCGTGCGCAAACATCTGCTGAAACCTTTAGGGTATGTTGGTCACCTCAACCAAGCGGGTTAAGGCACCAACCGATCCCTCGGGATTTCGTGAATGTAAGAACACGAAAAGAACATGCATAATCTCTATATCATCAGACTTTTGTCTTCTGTGTATGCGCCTGTATGTTTGTGCAAACGCATCGCATGTGCAAATGATTGAAGCTATCTCATCACTTGATCAGGTTGAGATCAAAAGATATACAGGTGATACATACATTTCTAATTAAATACCAGTAACAGCAGTAAGTATCTTGTTTTTTGTTAGACTTATATTTATTAAAAAATTCTTGAAAAATGTATCTTCGTAGAAGTTAAAGAGAAACGAGCTTTTTCACAGTTTGTACACATCTTACTTTTCTGTCAGCTTATAAATTTTCAAAAGGAATTATTTACTCAAATTCAGCGACTTAGTAAATATATGTTAAATGTTTTAAAAATCAGAAAGATAAAATTTTATAAGAAGTTATTAAAGTTTATGTTTCCGCCACGAAATGCGCCTGTCGTCTCGTGATTTCTTTCTCCTTATATGAGAAAAATACGACATATCGCCTTTCAATGGAGCGTTTTCATGGCTTTTTGTATTGCAAATGCGTATCTTGTTAAATAAACATAATCATAAAGTCAATTTTATTATTTCTATACTATCAGAAGTATACAGTAACATTCGGTTATAATTTTATACGGGCCACCCATGTTAAAGATGGTAGATACCCAAATTTAATTCATAATTTTCTGATGTACCCGATATAAAATTATTCAAGGTTGGTGGCGCTTTATGAGTAACAATGTCACATTATGATTGATAGGGTGAACACTCGGGTAAAGAAGAGATTGTCAAATATGTGACTGACTCATTGACATTTTATCACGAAAAATAATGAAGAACCAAGTTCAAAAAGGACCTTTCTTTTTGGGGGTCCCATTGTGATAAAAATGTATTATTTGGAAAAAATAGTAAAATTGGATTTTTTGGACCAATTTAGCACTTTCATATGAATTAATGTGCGTGCAGTAGTGTCAATGGTTGTTTCCCTACCGACTGTCTAAGTTATCAGACAGTCCGAATGTTCCAGGGACGCATGAACATTATAAAATGTATCTGCTTTTTGAGAAAAATAAAATGATAGCCGAGAGCCAGATATTCCCACCTGCATCTACAACCACAATCAGTAGTGGATTTTTTCTTGCATACAGTATTTTACAAATTGTAGACTTTCTTTTTTATCACCGTTTTTATTAAAGCGTATGTAAACAAAATGCGGGAAATTCACGTCCGTAAACAGAGATTCAAAGACCACAAAGACCCAAAGTTCCGGTTTATTTTCATTTGTAGGATAACGTTACGTATTTTCTGTAAAATACCTTTTTCTTAAATAGAGAATCGTGCACGAGTCGTTAGTTGTCAGTAACAGTATGAGAGTCAACTGGTGTGGATGACCCAGATGGGTAAAACCAGCGGAAACGTCAGTCCGGTGTGCAAAAATATATTTACATATAATAATAATCTGTCACTGGCTTTGGATGCTGATGGATCCGGTTCAGCCAAGTTACCACCAAAACAGTTATTCGAGAGCAGGTTATTCCCATCTGCATCTACAAATCTACAAGTGGTAGATTATTATTCTTGCGTGTTGTATTTTACAAATTCTAGAATAAATAAACCGAAACGAACTACTTTCTTGGTAGCACTCTTGTCTTAAAACGTACATTTCGTGTTTAGGTATGAGTTTGCTTCTCTCCCGTTTAGTACGGAGATTTGATTGAAGTCAATGATTCGTCATACATTATAATATCATGTCATGACAGAAAACTGGCCCTTTAGAAAAGCTAGCTGTTATTAGTATATTAAATCTTATGAACCTACGTTTCTTGTACTCAAGTCAATGATATTGAAAAGACACTGCGCAATACCCAACTGTCTGCAAGAAAATCTTAAAGAAAAATTGTTCAAATAAGACTTCTGCACAGATGAGTACTTACAAAACCATAATCATTCTAGAGAAAGCCCGCGTATAATTATGTTTCACATGGCAAGAATAAATAGTTACGTCTAAGGGTAACAATTGCTTGTTACCAAAAATACTGAAGGTAACAGAAAAACAAACTAGTAGCTATTAGCAATAACAAAATTTATTTTGAAAAGTAACAATTGAGATACCTTAAAAATGTTAACTAGGCGTTTTAAGTCCAATCTAATATGCAAGAATAGTACAAATTCTGTCCTCCAATCAGTAATAATTCAAAATTCCTCACAAAGTTTAAACTGTGTTTAGCATATCCAAAGAATATAAATCCTCTCTTTAAATATAATTTGTTTTAAATTAAATGTCCAAAGTGGTAATATTTTGCTATTAAGAAATACAGGAAAGTTTTCAATAAGATTTTACTTTAGGTTCTGTCCTGTCCTCAGATAGCTTTCTATTTAAAGCATCATGGAAGATTCCAGCACTTTCATGTATAACCAAAAATAAAACGAAGATTCTGGAAAAATTCAGAATAATCCAGACTCTGAATTAATTGTAACACCCTGTTTATCAGTATTTGTGATAGAACATTCTGAATTATAAAAAGATCATAAATAACTTATTGACATACATGATGTGGCCTTTACAGTAAACAATGATTCATCAATACAAAATAATAATAAATAAAGCATAAGAGAGAATGAAATGCATAACATAATATACGCAAATACATACACTTCAACTGTCATAGGGTGTGAAACATAATCACATCCAAGTAGCTGTACTACACAGGTTTTGCATTTCTAGTATTAAATGCATGGAAATACAGCACACATTTTCTATCTAAGTAACTATGAATAAGTATGGACATTAGCTGTACCTATTGCATGGTTTTATCCTTGCAATAAAGAGACATAAAACGTAGGGATAACGCATGTTTTTAAGTGTTATAACATCTGCAGAATCCCGAGAGGTTGGTTTGTGCCCGAGCCTGGTAGGGCGAGGGTACCAACGATTCTCGAGGGATTCTGAAGATGTTGTATCACGAAATGGACATGCGCTGACGCTATTCTAGGATTAAAACGCGTAAAAACTAATAAACGAATATATCGTCCGCAACGTCATTAACTTTCCATGAAATGTGCGGGAATGTCTGCGCGGTTTTTTCACGTTGATGCCATTTCCTTTTGAAATATCCGTTTCGGGGCATTCCCACGGAAAGGGTGTTTTAATAGCACGTGAGCGCGAGAATCTCACTGTTCACACACGTTTTATTTCCTGTTGAAACACCCCCGAAAAGTGACAATAACAACAGTTTTATGCTAGAATGAGGTAAAATCATTGAATGTTTTACTTTGTATAATTTCTATAATTTATTCATCTACGTCTCATCAATGTACTCCAATTACATATACCGAGCTGCTGTGGCCTAATGGATAAGGCACCTGTCCCGAAATCGGGAGTTCGAAGGTTCGAGCCCTGTCAGAGGCGGGTCTTGTTACTGAAGAGAGACCGGTTGGTGAGCCGCCAGAAAGTTAAATAATGGTTACCGATTGCCTACTTGCCTAGTACCTGGCATTAAAAAATAGGAATCGGGAGGTACTGCTGTTCAGTGTATGTAGGCGTATCATAAGCCAACTTGGCTGGTCTTTCAGTTGGGGTGACACTATAATAAACAAACACTTTACTTTTCTTTTTAATACAAAATAAAACAGTTTAAAGCGCACAAAGACATTCAAATTTGAATTACATGAGACTATTTCTAAGATATAAATATCTTACATCTTTTAAAACACAATTCTTATTTCTTACTACATGTACTTGCTTTGTTGGGGAACAAGTCGAGACAAGTATATGAGCATGAATGAATTATCTGATATTCATAACTGAGCTGACCGGATTGGGCGCTTATGACCAAATGACATCTTTTCTCTAAATAATGATACTTTCATTACTTTACCAAAAAAAATCAACCCTATCGTACAATATCTAAACAAGAATGTTAGTGTAAAACTCCTATACATAAACATAAGAACCATATACCTAAGTACTCAGAAGAACGGGGAACAAGAGAAACACATTCATGGAGACTCGTCACAGTCAAAGACGAACGTGAACGCTAATGGTATGTCTCAAATTAATAGGTCATAACCTACTTTAATAAAATGTTTTGTAAGTCTATCAAAAAAGAAAAACACTGGAAAATTGTCAGACTCTTGTGGATTTGTAAACAACATCTCCATACACTGGAGAGATGGTCCATAATTTTGGTGTGTGTCCCGTAGCACCGTTTGGAAGTCATATTTGTTTTTCCTAATATATGCATAACCTTTTCATTGCGATTGCCTCAAATTCGAAGCAGACGTTATTAGTCGGATACCATCCATTTGCTCTAAAGTATCATGCCGAGTCCTAGGATATTTCATTACAATATCCAAATGTTGTTTAGTTTAATCATATTTTATTGTAATTATCACACAAGACATTATGGTAAATGTACATCAAGACAATAATATACAGATACATATGTAAATATATATACAACAGCAAACTATCAATACATCAAGACATATATAATACTATTGTACATTAAGAAATATTCGGTAAATTTGCAAAGGTGCGATAATACAAAAGGGTTGGACCACAAGTTTTGCCAACATTAGAAATCGGTCCGTCCCTCGCTGTCAAATTAATGTTAGATTAAACTAAATGGCGGATTTTAGTTTGGACTAGAATGGAAAAAAGTATATGCTTAACAAAAATATAATTTTCAGATATAAATTTACTTATATAGTAGAAGAGTTAAGATAGTAAATTAAATAGAAGAAAAGCGGGAGAAAAACAAACAATCGAAAGAAAACAACAACAACAAAAAAAAAACACAGTCAAGCGTAAAATCAATCAGTGCACCCTCATCGCATCCGCTGCCGAACCCCTACACCCGGCCCAACCCAGAGTTTTCAAATCAGAAATATATTCAAACGATCAGGAGGCAGTGCTAGAGAAACGATTTGTATTTTTTTTATATATAAGTTTGTACTTCTAAAAACAAAGATTTGTTCTCCTCATCAGTTAATGAATCAATTCCGTGAAGTAATTTGTGAGTACTAAGAGGATGAAATCTTCGAGTATTAATAAATAACAATCGACGAGCATTGGCATAATGGCTACATTTAAAAAAGAAATGTTCCGCATCCACAAGAGCAAACGGGATAGTCTCGTAAATGGTTATAAAATAGATCATTGTTTAAAGTGCTGCATCGGTTTCTAATGCGTGTTTGAACTACATTATAGAATCGTTGTCCTATTAGATAAAAAGACGGAACAATTGGAAATTTAAATTTACCCTTCAATTTGCTCTTAAAAGATGTAAGCGTATTAGCATTGCGTGTCGGAAGCTGAATCGGGTATAACTGATTTTGAGTAAATTTCGAGACGTCTAGGCAATATAACAAAATTAGTGTTATTTCTAAGTTCATAGTTGTTAGAATTATGAACTGTAGGTAGGAAAATGTCTGTAAGGTAATCCTGAGGTTGTCCGTTGTTTCCTTTATACGCTAAAATTAATTTCTGCATAACCCAGCCAGTTTCAGTTAGTAAATTTAGAATGGAAACGGAACGAGTCAAACCAGTAACAATGCGCGCTGCTTCATACTGAAGTTTTTCTATAGTGTCCTTTTCATATTGGGTACAGCTATCCCATACAACTGAAGCATACTCGAGCAGAGGTCTTAGATACGATATATAAATGTTGTTGAGCGTAGACCTTTTAACTTTAAATTTTAACATTCTCATCGAGCCGAGTACTTTTGAAGCTGAGGAAGTGATATTTTATATGGGTGTGCCAAGAGCCATCATGCCTTATTGTAAGACCTATATGTTTGTGATCGTCAACGAAGTTTAGAGGGGTATTATCAAAGGTTAACGAAGGTTGAGCTATATCTCTAAAGGAGAATAACATGACTTCAGTTTTAGAAGGATTGAATTTTACTAGCCACTGTTTTGCCCAACTGAAATTTTTTTCTAGATCTGAATTTAAAACAGTTTCTATATAAACGGAGTCTGGTGAAGATATAGCAAGTGAGCTATCGTCAGCGAATAGTCTAGCGGTACTTATAACAGAATCAGCAATATCATTTACGTATACAAGAAATAAAGGAGGGCCCAAGACCGATCCTTGAGGTACGCCTACTGTTAATAACCTACTAATTGAAAACGATTGCCCTACAAATACTTTTTGCGATCTATTTACCAGGTAATCTGTTATCCAATTGATCAAGTTTCCTGAAATACCATACTGCTTCAGTTTAAATATAAGGCCTTTATGTCAAACTCGGTCGAAAGCTTTCGATATATCACAGAAAACCATACAGGTTGCTTTTTTCTCGTCTAGAGATGTACAGATCTGGTTATATATGTCTACAAGTTGATATACAGGAAGAAATCCTGGCTGATTTTTATATATAAGATTACTGGAGTTAGATGATTGTACAAATATTTAAAAATCCAAATGTTGAATTCCTCATTACTTTTAATCATACAATTTCATACAATTTTATTCGTTTCTTAGCCTACTATCACAAATATATGTAGCACAAACCCAATGATACTACAAACTTTTGTTACATGTTATTTTGTTCAAAATATTTCACACTACTTTCTGCTTTCAAGCATATACATTTTACACGTCGGTCATGTGGCTGTGGCTTAGGGATAGTTGAATGGATAAATATACACTTGGTGTGCGTATATCACCACGGTATCCCTAATACGTACGTAATCAGGATATCCGCTCTATTTATGTATTCCGTTGTTGGACTTCGCGTTATTTGTGGACTGTGAAGAATTAATTATGCCTAGACAAAATAAAATAAAGAACTGCATACGGAAACATTTTCAGTCAAAGAAAACTTGCTTGTCTAACACCTTAAAATTATCCTGGATTTTTGTACACATCCCTACCGTCCTTTATAACGCAATACTATCCGGGATTTTTGTACACATTCCAGTCAAACATATGCAACAAAATCACATCCCAGATTGTTTGTACACATCCCTAGCAAACCTTATAATGCAAATATATATCCCGAATTATTTTTAAAAATCACTATCATACCTTATAATGCAAGAATATCTACCTATCCCTAATATACCTTTAATAATGTAACAATTTCAATGCCAATGTTTGCTATGCGAAACCAGTAAAACCACATTTAAGATGCCTAAATGCAGTTTCTGGAGTAAAACAAAAGATAAAAAAATGTGTCCGGCAGAAGAGACGAATTATTTCCTCCTGTGTCAGTCTGTTCTTGTGTTATTTTTTTTTTTGCGTTATTTCTTTTCGTTTTAAGCCCAATTTCAAAGTAGATATACATGTATCAACTCTTCTGTAGAAGGAAAATGATACTTGCACTGGTTCTTGTATTGGCACACTTCCTCCATACTTTGCTTGAACTTATATAAAGGTCACACTAGTCAAGCTTCATGAGCCATGAGAAAATTCACCATTGCTTTCTTACTTCCGTTTGCTAACCTGAATATAGAGAATATTAGGTTACTGTCTTTTCTTAACTTAAGTTTGTCAGCCAAGTAGTTTTTCCACACCGAGGTAACATAAAATAGATTTCAGTTCCATCATACAACCATTATTTATGATATTAATTTCAGATAGAGGCATGTTCACTTCTTAGATAGTTTTTATATGATTCGTTAATTAAATTAATATTTACATGCCATTAAGATAATTGCATAAGAACTCAAGTGCCATTTACTTGAGAGTTTTACACGCATTTTCAATTTTTGCATTGCAATAAGTAAGAAAAAGAAATCTTAACAATCTCTTATTACGTGAAATTGCTTGTTGTTAAATGAAATTAATATGTTTTTACTGTTTAAGTGAATGATGTTATTAAGTAAAGCGATCGTGTTGAAAATGCAACACAATCCATTCATCGCTTAAATATTTCTTAACAGTTTTATATCTTCCCGCTCTAAAGTACCTTACTGCATTAGGAAATCAATAGAAGGGTTAAAATCGCATTTCAGAAACAGTATACGGTTTGTTTTTACGATAATGTAACCAGATTCCGGCTTCATGTTACAGTCCGGTATGCGATCTTATAAATTTTACGATTAACTTGCCACATTGAATTGTTACAGGTTTATTACCTTAATATTTTGGTACAGAAGTACAAAATTATAAGAAATTTAACGCTACCGCTGACACTGTATATGTCCTCTGGTACTCAAAAAAGGAAGCTTATTGTTTTTCTTTAGCACGCAATGATAGAGGGAAAAACAAAAAGGGGAATGTATAAAAACTTTCTGTAAGTATTAGGTAAATAATAAAGTTTATCATATTCATGTTTTTTTTATCTTTTAGGGAACGATATATGCAGTTCTGCGTATGTTTGCAGTTATTGCAGAACTCTTTGCCACCATTGCCGTAACTCCGAACACATGTTTATACACGGCAATGGTGGCAATAACTGCAAACATACACGTACAATTGTTGCCAATATCTCTCTGTATATAAATGCTACAAAGCAAAGAGCCATGCATGTTCTCAGGTACAACAATTTAATTGGATCAATTTTCTCAAACATGGGTAATATCAACATCGAAAATTAAATTTATAATTACATACAATATCATATTATATTATATCACCATTTTGTATACTGTACATAACGCCATGTGTAATTTTTACGATCGTCAGATATTTGCCTAATAGACTTGTACGTGTATGTTCTTTAATACGAAATTACAGCACGAAAGAGACAATGGTTATATTACAAAAATATAAAATGTTGAAACCTGAACGCTTTATATGGAAATATTTTGTATACTTTATGCCATACCAAGTTGTTACGTATGAAAATTTAAAAAAAAATGGCTAATTAGCATTCATGTACTAATTTAAGACCGTGCACGGTAATTAACATGTATGTATATATATGGAAACGCTGGAATTTTATCTCTCTGATTTCTTGTTACTCACTGGCGTGTTACATGGTGACACTTCCCAACTAGAAAGGATCGAACACTCATTATATTGATATTATCAAACTGATCGCCTTTCAACGACAGGTAATTAGGAACCGAGGCCACACACACTTTTATTGTTTTTTTCTTTTCTTCTTTTTTTGTTTCCGTGTCATTTTTTACGTGTCACGTCTTCTAATCAACTATAACAAATCCGATATATTAGTTCGAAGTACTTTTAATAGTCTTTCTTTAAAAAACAAACACGCAAAACTTTCTAACGCATATTAGATATAATATGTGTAATTAATGTTAACAATTGAAAATAAAGTTTATATAGATTATCTCGTATAATGAGTTACTTTTTCGGTGTTTTAAATTCTTTAACTTGAAAGGGAGACCATTAGCCGCTATCAGATTTAGCAAATTGCGAAAATAACGTACTTTGAGACTGGATGTATATTTTCATTGTGTACATATAATAGACCGGGTTTCTTTAGTTCGCTTTTGACGATAGTCTTGCATTATTTCACTATGACATGGAAATAGATATGGTACTTATCAGATGAATTTAACACGCAAGGTGTCGATCAGTACGGCATTTATCCACGTTCTTGCTCTTGTGGTAACAACTTGTGCTAGATCTAATCAGAATTTCAGTATTCAAAGTTGTTGATTGTTGTCCTTTAACATTGTTTGCAACATTATTATGGCCAGGCATTACATGGTAAAAATTAAACATGGAATACGATAATTAGTTGAATAATGTCTACATGAAAATGATCCACAACTTTCACCAGTCAGACGTTGGTTAATATTCCAAACAAGACTAGAATACCTTCACATTTAAATACGTGACGTCATAATTATACGCCGTGAGAACAGTATGACGTCGTCGTGCATGGCGTGTTTATATCATGTCATTTATGCGACAAATTTATGAATATCACTAACTTATCATCAAACATTTGAATATTTAGAGATATATGAAAATGGCTTTACTCAAAAATAACTTGACCATATTTTTTTTTGTATCTCTGTATTTCTCATGGTGCTTTGGAACTTGGTTTGCCATGACAACACGAAATATATATTTGGAAAATATCGTAGTATTTGATTGTCCTAGATAACTGATTTGCAATATACTAGTTTCTGCATGAACACAAGAAAAGCAATGTTTTTCAAGTAATTTAAACTACTTATCATGCACTAATAACATAATGTAACTAATACAAGTTTTCTCACGGAATAACCCATATTCATTCCAAAGAGAACCATTATTACTTTTTTGTTTCTAAATGCGTAGTTAGTTTCAATCCTAAAGACTTCAACGTGTAATAATTCACTCTATATACTACAAAATGACCGCTTCTTGGGTTATTGCATTTTCACAATTTTGCATTATTGTGACTTTTCTTTTCACAACTAACGTCAGTTTATTTCGTAGTTTAGATCTTAATTCCTTTACTAAAACTCAAAATGTGGCCTTCTAAATGTCACTGTAGCCTGTATATATTTCTATTTCTCAATGAGAAGCATGTATAATTACCAACATGGAAACACAAAAGAATACACTTAATCTTTGGCGGGTCTCTATGAGGTTTCTTAGACAAAGTTATATGCAGAAAATGCATACCAGTTTCCGGTTTTATCCTTATTGCCATAAACAGTTTCAGTTTTCATCCTTGTAGCCATAAACAGTTTGGGGCTTTGTTATCTGTTATCTGCAGCTTTTAGGTGAAAAAAGTCTGCAGTTCAAAATGTCAAAATGTCAAAATGGCAATCTTTGTTACTTACTGATATACCAAAGGACACATTTTCAGTTATAAGTATGCCCATTTGGCGGCCATCTTCTCTCGGTATTTGGTCTGACATGGTCATCTTTGTTTGTAGAAAGTGGTTATATACTTAAATTGAAAAGTTATATATGCTACTTCTAAAACCTTCTTTTACAAAAAATGTTCAGTACAAGTGTTAGGTTCACTACTACTTTAGAAATGGGACTGCATGGATGAGCGGTTCGGGTCGCTGACTTTGAATCACTTGCCCCTCGCCGCTTTGGGTTCGAATGCTGTGACATCCTATATGTCTCCTTTGGATAAAGCTCCTCTGGAAGCTGAATTTGGAGCACGCATTCGTTTATAGCATTCTCCATAACTCCCGCACAGCTATATTCTCTCTATATAGCTCCTTTGCAAAACTTGGAGCTATACACAAAACGCCTGTGCCTTTGTTCTGAACATAGCACCACAGTCTTTTTATGCAACGTAGAATTCATTTCAGATATTAAGATTTATTTCTAAAAAGCGACTTGAAATATAGAATAGTCTGGATCAGCATTCTATGTTAAAAAAAGCTAAACTTTATTGTTTCACGCGGGTACTCGACGAAATCCCCCGCCTTGGATTGATGGAACAGCTTATTTCCAGTCAAGCCCACGGCAGGTTCCTCGCCGATACTGCTGGAAACAGTACCAATTCAAGAAATCACTCAGCACTGAACTCTAGTCGGAATCGAACCCGGATCGGTGGCTTTGTAGTCCAGCATGCTAACCACAGTGCAACTGACTCCCTATCACGTTCAGTAATGTGTGTGAAGTAGGCTCTGTGATAGGCTGTCAACATTTCAATTTTATAGTGAAAAACGAATACCGAGCTGCAATGCCAAACTCGGCCATCGGCATCCGATTTTATATGGCTAAGCCGACAATTTATACTAAAACATGAATGCCGGGCTAAGAATGCAGAGTATGCTCGTCAGACCTGGAGGTTATGCTCATTGTGTCACGATATTGTCTGTAAAAACATTTTTCGCATTTACACAGAATGACAGACCAGTTAAACAGGTCAAGTTATCGTTGAAATAATGCATCCCGCATTTGGCCATTTAGGCAGGTTAACGCTTTTTTTCCTTTGTTCAAACAAAGTCAGGCTATTTCTGTTGTGGCTTCGACACATACAAAACTAGAACTGTCCATAGAATAAGGATGTTCTCGCTTTGTCTCTTGTCCACAAAACAAAAGCATTGATATTAATTCTTCTTTGAGACTACATGAAATTTATATTAAACTGGGTAACTGTATGGTTTTTAACGACCAACGTGTGTCACAATATTTGACATATGATGTCTGAAATCTAATGCAAGGATCGTAACTCAACCACTATTTGCAGCAAATCAATATTTCTGTACTGTCTTCCAACTTCTACTTTACTTATTTTAGTTTAGTTTGGGAATTACTTTATTTCGTCAAGTATAATTCTGGTCTGATGAAAAATCTTAAATCGTCACTTACACATAATTAATATTTGTTTCAAATTTGGTGACTCTTTTACATAATTTATAAAATGGATGCCTATCACAGTATTATCAAGTATGTACTTTGACTAAGTCAAAGGCTATAACCGCCAGATTATATATACAAAAGCCTAACTATACTTGCTAGTTATCATTTTTGTAAAGTTTGGTGATTCTCAATAACTTTCGGGACGTTCGTATCTACTTATGTTCACATATCGTTCATTCGCACGAACGCACGAAAAAGAGCAAGTCTATATTTCTCCCCCTCCAATAACACTCGGCCACATACTCATTACCTGTCATGAGCAGACAATCAAACAGAGTCTGCTATTGTGTTGATTGGTTGCGTTCTGTGCTTCCAAAAGATCTTTTCACATATCTTATTGTATTACTCTAGCATTTAATCCATGTATAGGGAGTCATATTCGGGTTTGCACGTGCTTGCATTAGTATAAAGCTCCTTAATCCCAATGAACTATATACGAAAACGTGCTCCTAATACAGTTCCCTGTAGAGCTTTACTCCAAGGGAGCCATATAGGATGTGACAAATACTCTTTTATGTAAAAAAAAAAAAAGCAAACACAACATTCAGCTAACTTATGAAATCATGCCTGAAAAAATAAATGCTCAAAGGTGTAGTCGCCATATGATCTATAATTGTGTCAGTGACAGATAGCTGACTAAAATAATAGTTACTTCAGCCAATGTGTTTCTGTAGTGTTACGTAAACGGTAAAAGTGTAAGATTATTAAAGTAGATTCAACAAGTTGCCAGTACAGAAAATAGATAACCATGAATTACCGAACAATCAAATTTTAGACTACGATATAGGATGGATCTTGTTGTTAGAAGATACATTTTTGGTGTCTTTGTTAAAATGATTTGAAATAACTGATGTAACTGATTTGGGTTTTACAGCGCACCAACACGTTACAAGTCTAATCAGGACTAAAACACATCGCATTTACATCGAAATGAGAATAAGAGGTATGTAATGGATTTTTTTTATATCTGATGGAATCACAGAGATACATCCGAGTTCAGGCCCGAACGTCCCCACTTACGATCGAGCAAAGGTAAAGCATTATTTTCATTCACAAGTTCTACCAACATGGAGCTTGATATGTGAGGAAAAAATTATATTTAGCACTACCATTACGGGGACAAGCTAAGGCTGTATTCGGTAATTTGGTGAGGGGGTGGGGGGCGAGAATAATTATGATGTTACGAAGAGAACATCGTAGTAATCAAAGTACAACTGACACCAAATTTTACCCGAATCTTGCATTATAAAGCCGCAATTCACGAAGCAACCTGTTACAGATTTGATGTATCTTAAAGTACTAACGTTATTCGCTACGAACGTGTGTGTAAACAATGACGTAAACAAACGTAACATTAGCATTGCGTTAAATTTTGCATAGCAACTCTTCTGAAACCGGTTACGTTTTTGATTTTTTTCATGTAGACATGTTTAAGTTTCTAAGCGTCTCAAGGGAATATTCCGCAAGTAATTAACGCCAATTTATAGAACTGAGCAATAGATTGCTGTATAACTCGAGATATTTATCTATTTTCCTCTTAATCAACGAAAATTGCTCCGAAATTTGTCTGTATATAATGTATTCATGCAGGTCCTATGCGTCTCGCTTACAACATGACTCCCGGATCATGCAATCATCATTAATCAACCGACCGGTGCCAATCATCTTTAATGCTATCCCAACGACGCCAAAACTATTTACAATTATTATAATGTCAAACAATCCTTTTATCACGAGATATTCGTTACATATGCTGAGATGATTTCGTAGGTGGGGCAATTATGTTAACTTAGATATATGACGGAATGTAATAAATTGATAACGTTTCGTTTTATGATAATTACAGTAAAAGAACGGAAACTGGTATACTATTTTACTGTCCCGTGAAAGGCGAGGTTCGTTTACTGGCTTATGTCGCCGGGAACAAATAACCCAATCATACGCGGGGTTCGTCCCTGAAAAATTGAAACTATTAAAATATCATTAAGTAAATATGAACACTAAAAGTTTTCACAAAAACCAAGGCTCTTCAGACAATGTTTAAGTTTGGCTAGGAAGAAAATTAAGAAATAAACAAAAATCGTAGTTTTTTTTCCGAGTAATTAGTCCGTTTATGTTATGTGCAGAGCTAAAACACCCTTAGCATATAAAAATAACTTACAACGCAAGTGTGTCCGTAAGCACTCTTACAGTCGGGCGGTCGTAGTTTCGACTCATTAGTTTTCCATGGTGAATTACTGAAGAAAAAATTATTGTTTAGTTGTCAGTTACTGATACTTATGGAGACCAGGTGATCCAGGGGCACTGACCTCCGTATAAAACAGAAATACTGTAGTAACACGGTGTTATGCGCAACACAAGATCACAATGAAGAAAACGCAAATCATATGGCTATATGACGAAGTGAAGAGGATATATCAAATGGCTGTCACGAACCTCACATTCTCTTTAAATGTTAGTCTGGAATGCATCTGGATACTGTTTTTTTTTTATTATACTCGTTGCTATGATGTTTACAAGAGTACCTAATGTTTTCCTTGAAACATCTCCGAAATATTTGCTAAAATGCTGAAAGGATATTGTTTTAGGATACCGGCGCCATCTACGAAAAGTTTTAGTTAAATAGCGTGAACTAGTCTAACTTTCGTTTGATAGTTGCACGATGGAGCACAACACGAATAGGCATTGTGGTGCCCTCTGTCTCAAAGGTACCCGTAGATCCTTTCTGCAGAAAAATATGTTCGAACTTCGTGACACTGGTACTAGATAATTAAAGGGCGGTATAATACAAAGCTAGCTTTGACAATTTCTATCTTCTGCAATGAATAAGAAACAAGATTTAAAATATTTCAAACATTAGCATATCTGACAAATTATTCCACAGCAAGTGGCGTCATGTGACCTATCACCAACTAAATCTTGGGAAGTCGCGTGAAATTATTGTCCTGTCAACCCTCAGATTTCACAGACACACGAAATCTCGTGCAAAGCACCCTTATTATTAATCCTTTGCCAATATGAGCTGTCTTGCTATACTAAATATGTGTAAAAGAAAAACCGATCTATCAATATTCAGTGGAAAAATTAAGTGTCAGGGGAACTCTTTCATTAACGCACGAAAACAGACGACAAAATTTGTGGTTACAGACGAGACCCGCGTGGTTTGCAGACGAAAACTTGACGGTTATCATATCGTTTTATTAACACGTACAATCATGAGATTTCGGCCTCTTGTTGGCGCAAATTGATTCGAATCTAATCTCGATAAAATGTGGCATTACCAGCACGTGGTGCCACTGACAGAAACGCTTTAAATATTCAAAAGTTTGACTTAATAAACTGATTACTTAAGGCAGGAAATACACGTACGAATGGAGTTTTGAATTTCTTTATTTCCAAACACACTGAATTGCTTTAAGACTGAAATATTTTCCATCGAGTGAGCGTCATAATGATTTTATGTCATACTTTCAAGAGTGAAAATTTAAGGTCTCATGCCCATGAATGAAAGATATTTAATCTTACATGTAAACGAATTTTCTTTAATTTTGTGTTTTAATGGTTTCAACCAAATTTTGCATATTTGATATTTGACACAGATAAGATATTTTCCCTATGAATTAACGGATATATTTCATTGCAATATATCTATAATTCACAAAAAAAAACATACAGTTATTATTATGATGAACTAGTAAATCATATATAATTTTTCATAGATTCGTCTAGGACACAGTTTTAAACAATACAATGAAATAGGCTAAACTATGTATAAATATAAAGTATATGCTATTCTTAAAAAGCAGCGAGTAAAAGAAGAAGTCAAATACATGTAGCTAAAAATACTTCAGATATGTTGGTACAAACCCTATTTTGTTCGGTCATGTGTTGTTTCAATATGTTTATTTTGACATTGGTTCCGGTGGAAAGCTAATGTTAAGATTATACTTTGTCCGTATATATTGTACAGAAAGTTCCTTCCACACGTTGTTTTATTTTTTATGTAAACATCGGCTAGATTTTGTTTCATCCAATTTACAGCTAATGGGACATTACTCGCACACAAAGTGTGGGACTGAGTTGTATGTATAGGGTTCGCCATTGTGTCAGAGATAAATCATCACTAAAGAATAATAAGCCCAGGACTTCGTGCTTTCGAATTTCTGAGAAAGAACATACAAAAGAATGACAGAAGTCTCTGTAAGTGGGGAGGTGGCCTCTCAATAAACAACTGACTCACATTGGAATCCACTGCTGCTGAAATATGAACTCAACAAAAATGTTACATGTTTATTTGGTGTCTTATTATTGTAAAATAATTAATCAATCACAATACCATGATTGGCAAGCTGTATACTTTAACATTTATTGCTTACTGAGCTACTTTCTAAATCAAATGCTTCTCAGTATCTACATGCAACATGGTATATACCAATAAATGTATGAAAATGGATTAGATCACACACAAAAAAAAACATGGAATAACAAAATTATATATGACTGCGCATTTCTGAAGTTTAATTTGACATAATTCTTATTATGGCGTGTCTTGCATACATATTTCTTAGAAATATATCGTCATGATGAATTAAAAAAGAAATAAGAAGAATACACCCGGAAAGAAAGTCTATGGACAGATTATATAACGACTTACTAAATTGTCGTTGTGTCATTATATAATATTAAAATTGCGTGACAGTAGGCCTACGAATTTTAGAATTTCACGTTAAAACGTTCTAAGAAAGGTCAGTGCCATTGCATTGTGTCCATTTATAGTTAAATGACTTTGTCACCAAAACACTTCAGCATCTGTTAAAAGAAACTCAATATTTTCATCATTTATGGCGAGTTTCAAAGGTTATAATCAGCTTTCACCCGTCAAAAACAAAACATTTGCTTGGAAGTATGTTCAACAATTCATTTATAAATCAATGTGCGCAGTATTTTATTTCAAAAAACTCTTTGAAGTTCTGATCACATGTCATATTTTCTCGGACGGTTTGTCAGGCTATCGAATTAGATTCGCAGATTCAGTGTTGAACAATTGCAATTGAATCTATACCAATTATCGTATCGATGAACAGAAACAGGTACGTGACACCAAAACAATTGATAGAACCTCTGAGATTTATAGACAGACGATAAGCGACTGAAATTTTGCAACAGTCATTTGAGATACCATTTACATATTTGAGCCGTGCCATGGGAAAACCAACATAGTGGGTATGCGACCAGCATGGATCCAGACCAGCCTGCGCATCCGCGCAGTCTGGTCAGGATCCATGCTGTTCGCTAATAGTTTCTCCAATTCCAATAGGCTTTAAAAGCGAACAGCATGGAGCCTGACCAGACTGCGCGGATGCGCAGGCTGGTCTGGATCCATGCTGGTCGCAAAGCCACTATGTTGGTTTTCTCATGGCACGGCTCATTTATATTCAAAGGTATCAGCTAAGAGTTAATTAATTGGTACACTTTCATGTTTACGTCAGGAAATGGTGATAATTCTTTGTTTGTTAATTAAGAATTGCATCGATGACTGTACCATCAATTCTCTTAGTACTTGTGTATTGAAATATTTGACTTGAAGAGTTTGGGGTTTTTCATCAATATCCCCTACAATGTGAATTTTGCGTATCAGAATGAATACAATCCAGGCAAACAGTGCAAGAATACAAACCTTCACTCAATATCACGATACATATAACACAAATCAATTATTGTGTAAACAAATGCAGACATACTCAGACATATAATAACATAATTATAAAACAAGCCCATATCGGAAACTAGATGTACTAGTAACTTAAAGGTGGTCAATCACATTTAAACAACATTTAATGACATTTTTTACTTTTTGTATATTCTGGTAGAGAATTATTTAAGGAACAAAAAGACCGATTACATAGAGTTAGATTCCTGTTTGAAATGTATATTTTATTATTTTTATAAAATTTTGTAATTACCCCCCTTTAATATGAAAGTATATAAAAAGCTGGGTATTTCTTTTCATTTCGATACAATGTCTAGTTTTACATTTGCATTTGATAGACATATCAACTGTTGAACAATCTGAACCAAAATGCAAGTTTAAAAGCTGCGTGTAGCTTCTGAATTCATTTATTTCCAATCTATCTTGGTTGCACAACCAAGATAGGCAAAGGGAGGTAATAATAATTTTTCAAACTTGCGTTTCTAATGAATTCCATCTAAAAACATAATTTTTAATGCAAATATTTTACAAATATATTACAATATGTCTAATATTTATACATTTCCTTAGGCAAAGTATGTTTATCAAATTTATACTTATGATAAAATAACTCTATTTTGGTTGGGCAACCAGGATAGGAAAATGAAATTTTAAAAATACCTCCAGTGAAAATCTAATTTGTATTAAGTGTTAAGTGAACATAAATGAGTGTAAATGATCAGATGCTAAAGTTTCGAACAAATCCGTTACATGGCCAAAATCTGATTATCCACCTTTAAGTTGACAAATATGCCAGTTTGCATTATGGTCTTACCTTGCGACTGTGAACAAACAACGTTCAGGTAAAGCAATACGAATGAGCCCATGTATTATTCGAATACCTGAACCAATCCTTTTGAAGAATGGTCATTAATATTTTAGCTTTTGTGTCATTCAAAATCAATGTATCAAAATGTTGACATATCTGTCATCAAAAGGCTAACATTCGCCATTATGCGCGGATGAACTAACATCCGGGTGGAAATATTATTTTGTTCAGAGTACTCGGGCAGAAATTGTCTCTCATCGACATTTTGTCATTTCGCCTTCGCAGAAATGGACTTTTATCATGGACATAAGCAATTTGTCTTTTCCTATATGTCTATTCCTTCCTTCTGAAACGAGAAATATTCATGGGTGTGCTGAATATACAATTGATTTTATTTCAAAACGACTGCGGGTATCACTTTTGTATGGCAGGGGAAGCTTCCGGTTTACGACTTCAAATATCGTTTGGATAGGCTTATCTTGACAAATATATATTGACTTGAAAATAAAAGGGGCAATTATTTGTTCTTAACATTTGAAATGAGCCTGTAAATGTCTATCACGCCTTCCGCACAGAAAACGTTATTTTTGCAATGATCATGTGACATTGTGCACAGTACTATACAATTTTTGTTTCAAACCTATATGATTGTTTTTACAATTTCTTTTAAAAGTTTTAATAAAAACTTATTTTTACTTCGATCATTATACAGTAAGCAAAGGTAAAACATTACGTATAGCATTCTTTACTGAAACAAGGTTGAATAAAACACACATCTCTTCGACCTATTCCTAGAATTCTTGCTGCTCGTCTGTTACACATCATTCGCCCTGCTGAAAGTCTCTCCAGGTGGTCCACAGAACAAAGGGTGTTGCATTTCCAGCTTATCACCTCAGCCAGGTACCTCGCTATTTACCAGACATTACGTTTTTGCTTAACGGGTGCTTCAGTTTCAGGCAGTCGTAGCAGAAAGTGCTTAAATCAACCGAGTCTTGGTATTAAAAACAAGTGATCAAAGACGTGTTATCTCGACTATTACCTTCACTTCTGAAGATCTTACTCAACACTAGCTTTTATGGGGGTATGTTTTGGTGTCTGGAATAAAAAAAAACCTGAAGGCATCAGACAATGTTGTCTGGGTAGTATACATCTTCGAATTACCATGTTGCTTGGAATCACAGAATTTGCAAAAAAAAATCTAAAAGTTTAAGGACAAATAAACAGCATTGTTGAAAAACATGACTGATTTTGCCTGACAATTGTGCATATTAATGGTCTCGCTAACCATTTCCATAAATCCTGACTGAGTGCCATATTACTTTTTAAATTAGTCCATAACAAAATGGTTCTAAAACAAACATATCTTCCTTTATACAGTTTATCCAATTTCACAGACAGAGTTTGTGGCATTCAGTTCACAGCCAATGGGACATTACTCGCACACTAAATGAAGAGTTGTACAAGGTTCGACATAGTTTCAGAGATAAATCGAGGCCTTGTGCTAACACTAAAGAATAATAAGCCCAAGAACTCGTGCATTCGAATCTCTGATAAAGACATGCAAATGAATGACAGAAGAACCTGGAAGAGGGTGTATTCTGCAGCCAGCCTCTCAGTGACTGGAATCCGGTGGTGCTGAAATACGAGTAAAAACTCGACAAAAATGTTGTTTATATGATGTTATATTGTTGATTTGTGCACCACAATACCATGACTGGCAAGTTGTATAACAGTTGCTGTATACTTATTTATTGCATACAGAGCTATTTTCTAAATCAAATGTTTCTCAGTTCTTACAAGCAACATTATACTTATAGTATTTACAGTAAATGTATGAAAAAGGATTAGATCATAATTGATTACTACCAAACACATGGAATTGCAAAATGTATAATGTACAACTTGTGCGCATAAAAGACGTGAGAATTCGCACTAATAGTTCGTTTTTAAAAAGGGGAGGAATTTTGTTTTAAAGCCCTTGAAAATGTATGAAAATGGATTAGATCATAATTGATTACTACCAAACACATGGAATTGCAAAATGTATAATGTACAAGTTGTGCGCATAAAAGACGTGAGAAATGGCACTAATAGTTCGTTTTTTTAAAAAGGGGAACTGGAATTTTGTTTTAAAGGCCTTGAAATGGGCACAGCTGAGTATATTGACAAAGAACTACAGGAGTGAATAGATCAGAGACTGACTGCAAAGCAGGACAGTCAAAGTTTTCTGCCATTATTCTCGACATATCAATTTGCTAAGAATTCAGAGACAAAAAATATATAATTACAGGTTACTACAGTATGTGCCACAAAGTCCTGAAACTTCGAAAGAATACTGATTGTGATATATTGTAGATCGCTAGTGAATAAGTTTCAGATCGTGAAATGGCATCAGGTGTATGCCGTGTTACACCCTATATAGCTCCCTTCGGATATAGCTTCCCGGTGAGCTGTATTCGAAACACGTTTTCGAACATAGCTCCTTGAGGCAGAGGGGCTGTATACGAACGCAAGCATGTACAAACCTGAATATGACACCCTTTATATGGAAAAATCAAAATACTATAACACTACTGTTCGAGTAATACAAAACATGATTATTTGGCAGAGTGCCATTTGGATATACGAGTTCCCACACCACTTGGGAGACAGGTGGGGATTTATAAATTTGATTTCTCGAGCCATTCGTACGTATGAGCTAGAGAGCGAGAGTGCGTGGGTACATAGTCCCGAAAATGGATACAATTAGACCAAGAATCACCAACCTGTATAAGAAAAATAGTAACTGGAAACTGAAGTTAGGAACAGGGGTATCTTGTCTAGCAGTTATGATACATTCTTGATCATACTGACAGGCACTCATCTTCTGTACTATGTGACAGAATTATCAAATTTGGAACAAACGTTAATTAGGTGTACCTGAAGATTTTAGTTTTTGTCGGACGAAATAAGGTAAATGCCCCAAAGTCCTAAATCTGTCCAGAAATGTTGACTGGCAAATAGTTGTTTTGTACTAGTAATCCCCTTGCATTAGAATTAAGGCATAATACATGTGTGAAATATTTACACTATCTAGTCTTTAAAAACGCTACATAACGAAATGTCCTAAATAAGCCACGTGGTCCATGTTGTTAAAACACCGAGAGGAGCTATATACGGAACAAAGCTACAGGTGTTCCGTTTATAGCTCCAGTTTTAGCAAGGGAGCTATATATACGGGGAATATAGCTCTGCAGGAGCTGTATACGAAATGGTGCCACGAATATATAGGACGGGAGCTATATAGGGTGCGTCAATGCCGCGCAGTACATTGTCGCAAATGATGTACGGTTAAAATAAGTCTTAAATGTGAATTAAAGCTCTGTAAGGCTTTGAATTGCATGCTATAAACAGATGAAACAATTGTCCAAATAAGTGTTACGCATTTTCATATGGCTAGAAAAGCGGTACTTGTAATACTGCAAATAAAATTCTACAGTTAAAGTCATAAAGGGTGGTAATCAAAAACAACATATTCAATAAAACCTTGTACTGTGTTAACATTGATCAAATATTAGATTTAACAAGAAATAACATATCTTATGATCAAAACAAAAAATGTGTTGGAGTCACATCTGAAACTATTTAGCATTATGTCCTTTTTTTTTTTTTGTTTTTGTTTGTTTTTTTTTGCTATTATAAAAAAAATTTGCGGGTCACCATTCCAACGGTTCTTCAATACACTCTGATGAATGGCACTATCCATTATTCATGGAAACGGTCTCGCAAACGTTTTAACTAGGTAATTGAGCGCATCAAATCTCACCAACAATGTTCCAGAATTATAGGGCAGTTATATCCGCCAGATTAATCCTTGACACACTCAATATTAACAAAAAGCACGATCTATAGTACGTAAATAATTATAATAAGAAAAGGCAAAGAACCATTATACGCATGTACTGAATGCCTTTTGTGACGGCAAATGGAATTAATTGATTGATCTGTTATAGCCTTTGCATGCAGCTTACATCTCGTGCAAGCACTGAAAGAAATTGAAAGTAATTCTTACAAGATGTAGATGTTCATGGCAAACTGGACAGAAAATGGGTCATATATGACAAGACTAATCCGACATGGAAATTTACTAAACCTTCACATATATGTAGGGCCATCATCTGGCCATCTTTTAACCAAACACGCTAGAATCTTGCGGGAGTTAAGACAAAAGACGTTGAAGATCTACATCCACGTTTTTATGAGTAAACTTTAGAATATTAAAATTAAAAACAAAAATCTGCATTACTATTGAATTTCATTTAACTGGAGCAATATCTATCACAGGATAAAACGAACGAATAATTGAAATTAAGAAATCACCCAGATAACGTAATTGTATTGTAATAACGTCTACGTATCTGGAGAAAGGCTCAACTATGGAAGCCCTGGAGGGACAATTGATTTCCGTACTTCCCACTTCTCACTTCTAACTTTTGCACTTCTCACTTCCAACTTCTTGACTTCCTACTTCTTACTTTTAACTTCCACACTTCTGACTTCTAACTTCCGCACTTCTGACTTCCAACTTCCTGACTTTCGACTTCTCATTTCCAACTTACACACTTCTTACTTCCGACTTCTTGACTTCTTACTTCCTTCTTCTAACTTCCTGACTTCCGACTTCCAACTTCCGCACTTCTGACTTCCAACTTCCTGACTTCTTACTTCCGACTTCCAACTTCCGCACTTCTGACTTCCAACTTCCTGACTTCTTACTTCCGACTTTCAACTTCCACACTTCTTACTTCCGACTTCCAAAGAGGGAAAGTTGGTAGTCAGAAGTGCGGAAGTTGGAAGTCGGAAGTCAGGAAGTTAGAAGTCAGAAGTGTGGAAGTTAGAAGTCAGAAGTGCGGAAGTTAGAAGAGGGAAGTAAGAAGTCGGAAGAAAGAAGTGTGGAAGCTGGAAATCAGAAGTCGAAAGTCAGGAAGTTAGAAGTCAGAAGTGCGGAAGATAGAAGTAAGAAGTGTGGAAGTTGGAAGTCGGAAGTAAGAAGTCAGGAAGTCGGAAGTGAGGAAGTCGGAAGTAAGAAGTCAGGAAGTTGGAAGTCAGAAGTGCGGAAGTTAGAAGTCAGAAGTCAGGAAGTTAGAAGTGTGGAAGTTGGAAATAAGAAGTCGAAAGTCAGGAAGTTGGAAGTCAGAAGTGCGGAAGTTAGAAGTCAGAAGTGTGGAAGTTAGAAGTAGGAAGTAGGAAGTCAAGAAGTAGGAAGTGAGAAGTGCAAAAGTTAGAAGTGAGAAGTGGGAAGTACGGAAATCAATTGTCCCTCCAGGGCTTCCATACTCAACTCAAATCCTTGTTATAACAATTAAAAACAAACAAATGTGAGGCAAGTGGCGCACAATAAGTTCCCGGTTGGAAAATTAACAATTGTCGGAAAAGCTGACATAAAGTGTTTTTCAGTGAATAGGAGAAGTCTTCGTCACGCGTTTACATGGCGTAGTATTCAACAATGCTTTGAGTACGAAACGAAATTACCAATAGGATACAATTCTGAAAACGAATTAATGATAAACTGCTCGACACAAATTCGACGTGATTTCTGGGGGGGGGGGGGGGGGGGGGGGGAAATGGTAGCTTGTCCAAACGGTTCACATACTTTAAATAAGTCGTAAACTGATAAGTTCGAGCAGAGCAAGACAGAAGTAACTCTTTTTAATGCTTGAATTGATTCCAGTATTTAATGATATTTCCTTTGAAAGTGAAGTTCTAAAGTGTAGAAAGTAATGGAAATAATACTTGTGAGGAAAACGAAAATTCTAGGTTTCTGGAAATGAGGCCCAGTCATATCTATCTGCTTTAAAACTGAGACCAGATAATATATTTACCCCTTCTTCTAGGCCCATCCCGACCCCTTTCGACTTTCTACATCTACATCTACATCTTTCACCCAACCGTCGATTTCCGACTATCACTGGGCGGCGCTGTCAGAGAAACAGTTGTTAAAGAAATTATATCTTACAATGTTAAAAGAATAAAAGCTAAAAAGACAGTATGCTACAGTTAAAATAGGACAGAGGCAATAGAATTACATATTGACCACCGCCAGCCTCTCTCTAAAGATACTGAGTCTGGGGCTAGATTTGACATAAGTTGGTAGGGAGTTCGAGAGTCGGATGGTCCTTGGGAAGTAGGAGTTAGAGAAGTACTGAGTGTGAGACATGGGGATTAAGTAATTTAGGTTTCTAGTTGGAATAAGATGAGATTGGTCGACTGCAACTGTCTGGGTCCTTATTTTATAAAACATTACTAATGAATTGTGTAACCTTCTATATTGGAGTGTATTCCATTCTAATGTTTTCAACATTTGTGTAACACTACTGGTGTAACTTCCCTTTGAACATTTTCGACTTTGCTAATAAGGGTTTTTTTGCCAAGGATGCCAGACGCTTGAACAGTACTCCAGTTGAGGTCGGACATATAGGTGTTATAGGCAGCAATTTTGACCTTTCTAATGTCAGTTTTGACATTTCGTTGTATGAAGCCAAGAGTGGAAGTTGCTTTGGAAGTAATATTGTCAATATGTTTAGACCAGTTTAGATCTTTGGAAATGGTTATGCCTAGGTATTTAGTTGCCTCACAAGTTTTTAACTCTATGTTGTGAAGTTTGTAGGAGTAGATCACAGGATTTTTCTTTCTAAAGATTCTAAGGACTTCACACTTTTCCGGGTTGAACTCCATGGACCATGTCTTCTCCCAGGTTCTTGCGTTACATTTGACCGAGTCTGGTAAGTCATTGATATATACCAGGAAGAGACAAGGCCCAAGAACAGACCCCTGGGGAACTCCAGACAGTACAGGAAGTTCACTGGAAAAATGACCATCAACAGCGACTTTCTGGGATCGGTTGGACAGGAAAGATTTGACTCATTTAGTAATTTGTGGGTTGACACCAAGGCATTGTAGCTTATAAATTAGTCTAACGTGATCGACCTTGTCAAACGCCTTGGAAAAGTCCATGACAATAACATCTGTTTGTTGACCCTGTTCAGTGTTATTGTAAAGTTCCTGAGTGATATTAATGAGCCGAGTCTCACAACTGTGACCTGATCTAAAGCCGTGCTGGAACTGGCTAAGTAGCTTATGCTTGTCAAAATAGGTCATAAGATTGGAAACAACAATGTGTTCAATGGGTTTAGAAGCAATGCAAGTTAAAGAAATTGGACGATAGTTACTAGGTTTAGACTTGAGATCTTTTTTAAATACGGGGGCTACGGTGGCTTTTTTCCAGTCACTGGGTACTAGGCCAGATTCGAGAGATAACCTGTATATATGGGCAAGTACAGGAGCAATGTCATGGTGGAGTTCTTTTAGGATGCATGGGGATAATTCATCAGGTCCTGAGGCTTTATGTGGGGATAGGCCATGGGGCAGTTTTTCCACACCTTCAGTGGTGACCTGTATCTTATTCATCTTGGAGACTGGGGATGAGAGGACGTTGGAACATATATGTTTCAGACAAAGGAGCTGGGGAGGGGAAAAGACAGATTCAAATTTTTAGTTTAAGATATTAGCCTTTTGGACTGGGTCTGTGTGGGTAAGTCCATCTGATTTGAGGTGGGCATTGCCGACATTATCTTTTTTGTTGTGCTTGATGAAGCTGTAAAACTTTGTTTTTACCAGGTTGTGAATCATGGTCAAATATGATGCTTTCCATATATGACCAGTTATTGGGCTCTTATTTGCTTCTGGATAGAAGACTTAAGGGATTTGAATCTTTGTTGGCGGGCTGGGGAGGGAGATTTGTGCAGTTTCTGGTATAGTTTATCACGCTTGTGTATACGCCTGATAATTCCAGGGGTTAACAATGGCAAGTCGGCACGGGGTTTAGACATTTTGGATGGAATGTGTTTTGATTTGGATTCATTAAGACAGTCCTTGAATGAATTCCACGCTACTTCAGGGTCTGAATGGTTTTCGGTGAGAAGCCTTCATATTAGATTTTAGCCCTTCCCAATTAGCCTTCTTGTAGAGCTTAATAGGGCGTCTAGGTTGGGTTGGGCCAAGATTAAGATTCAGTTCATGGAATATTATATCATGATCCGAGGTGGCTAGACTCTGTAGGGATTTAACCAGATGGACATGGGATGGATGGTTTGTGAAAAAGAGATCAAGGGTGTTTGATAACCTAGTTGGGGTCTTAACTATTTGTTCAAGATTATAATGGGAGTATCTTTCAATAAATTCTTCATAAAAGGATCTGTTTTTACAAGTTTGTTTAGGGGACTCATTTGACCAATCAATGTCGGGGAGATTAACGTCTCCAAGTAGCCATACTATGCTGCCCATAGGTATTTTACTAAGGGATAACCAGAGTTGGGACAGGGAATCGGCGTCTAATTCTTGGGGTTTATAGTAGGCTCCGACAAAGATATCTTTGAGGCCGGTGATGGTAATTTTGGCCCAGGTTATATTGCATGAGGTCTTGAGGTCTGGTTGTTCTATACCTTACCCTGAGCAATTTGTTGGTACCCATTTACGGGAATCGAACCCGGAGTCTTCACCGCAGTAGGGAAGCGTCATTGTACTCTCGATCAATGCGTCCACTACATGTTATTTTACGCAACTTCAAGATATAAATGTCTTCAAGGCAATATGGCTATTTCCATTTTTTCTTTCTTTCTGGATCGTCCGGTAAAAGTACGTTAAAACTGGGATTTATCACATACATATCACGTGATAACAAAATGGCGGATAGTAACACAAAATTTTAAGGAAGTGCACAATTTAACTGTAATTTAGCATTGTTTTCCGCATAATTACTAACTGATGACTGGAAAAACATAAAAAATATTGAAGGAGAATGACTTCAGTCAAGGTAGCGGTCCGTGTGCGGCCGCTAAACAAAAGGTAACTGTTAAGAAATTCATAATATACAATTTGAATTCTCTAGTAACTTGTTCTTCACCTCTTCACAGGCCAATGTGCTCATTCTGTGTAAAGCGTAATATAGAATTAGGCACTGCCTATCTGATGGGTGAAATTGCGCCGGTGAATTCAGTCATAAATGGTAATATTGTTTTATTCTGCATTAATAATTAGGCAGTGCCTATGATTACGGTACCGTAATCCTAGACTCCTAGTTCCGTATTCCTAGACAACTCTTAGAGGATAGGCTAGGATTACTGAAGTATTTAAGGGGAATCAAATGTATGTTAGGACATGCATAAATGATGTTGTAAATTTACTTATTTCACTTAAAATGGCGCGTTTTTCTTCATGGCCGCCTTATTATTTCGTGTTATCAATCAGCCATTTTGGGTTAGTATAATCTTAAACGATATATTAATGGCGGCTCGTGGAAATATTATAGAAATATGAGGGTAAAAGTTTCTATACTTTAAATTTCGAGTTGTTTATACTAAATTTATTTATCATTATTATTATTATCAATATTATTTGAAAATTGGCAGACAAACGAATAATTATATTCTTAATAATAGCTCAAAAGGATTTTCAAAAATATACTTTCAATATTATGATTTGATTTTGCCTGTCACTTTAGAAATTTTTTCTTTTGTTATATCATGTCCTACTTTGACTCCTACAACATTCTCAGCCCAAAGCAGCATGGGTTCAGGTCAAAACACAGCTGCGCGACCCAACTGATAGGTTTCACACAAGAAATTGCTGGATTCAATCAGTCAAAACAAGTTCTTGTCAAAGGCAAGTTTTCAGATAGGTTGCCAGTTCTTTTAGGACGTATGTTTTTAGGAGACAAGGGACATAATTATACAAAATTTGAATAGCCTCAGGAGTTACCTCCTTTGAACAAAACATGTATACGGTCTTAACACAGACAAGTATCTCAGTAACAATACACCACAACTAAAATCTTCAAACATTTGTTTGCCATAGATATACCACATAGAACCCATAACTCTTGTTTTCATCTTGATGAATATAAAATGCCCCTTTTTACACTTAGCAGTGTCCGACAAATCCATTGCCCGGAGCCCGCGGGCTACCAGAAATTTTCGTCGGGCTACCAATAAAATTCGGAAGTAAGTCCGCCAGGCAACCATTAAACTAAAGCATCTGAGTAGCCCGGTCGTATAATTTACAAAATCAACATCCGGTCGTTTACTTGATTTTAGCTTGCAATAAACAACAACTGACTATGTGCAATGATTATCCGGTCGTAACTGGTTCAAACTAGTTTATATTTAACCCCGCCCATTATCAATAATTTCAACCGTAGCTGCAGAAACAGTCTCCGCCTTCTTGTCGATTTTTTCATCAACAACGTCATGGCGAGTGCATAGGTAACAAGAAGCATTGAAGCGTTAATATTAATTGATAAAGGGTATTGATCCATAAAAAAGGTTAAAACCACGACAAAAACTCGCCAATAATGAATTATCTGTAACTTGTAAGCGGCCAGTCTGATCCTACGGTAATTTCAACTAGAAAATCCACAATTTTCAATGAATTTTGAAAGCAAAAATAAGTTTAGAATGTCCATTCACCATTCTAATAACTCCCAATGCCGTATGCAAATTATTATTATATTTATTTTGCAATTACATAGATCACAAACATTAAAAATTTTCAATATTAATTCCTTCAAAACAGCTATCAGTGTAATCTTTTATGACAATTAACATCAAAATTTGAGGAACTATCTCTGGTTTACCTTAGTGAGTCAAGAAACCTGAGCGAAAACCACTTTCACACATTCCGAAAGTGTACCAGTACCCGGATAGTATATTTTGGATATATTTTTTTTTTAACAGACTGTTTTAGCATGTTTTTGTTAATGAAATATTGATTAAAGACCTATCAATATAACATGAATTTTGATAAATATTTGTGTACAATGTGACCTGAAACAGACCTTTTTATTATGTTGTAACATGATCTTGGTTTCAAACTTCAAGGCCGGGCTCCACAATTTCATATTTATATGAGGAAGTTGACATCCTTGGTGACATTTTTTAAGCAAAAGGCTTGAATGCTTTGACAAATATATGAAGTAATGTAAAAACCCTTTGTAAACTCTGGTAATGGTTTTGGGAAGATATCATTTACCACTTTATTCTGTGATAAGTAATCAGTACAATTATCATAAATGTAATAAATTATAACTTAACTATAAACATCTAGAAATGCTATTTGAGCTCTAGAAATAACAGTAAATTTGACAATTAAGAGTCAATAGTGACCGAGGTACCAGTCAAAATTTCTATGAATAAAGAGAATGAAATATTGACCACTTTTCTGTTGTCCATCATTCTTAACGAAACTCCAAAGGGGTCAATATATAACAATTATATTTGGACAATATATATCGACATCAAAATAAACATTTATGTCATTAAAATATATATGTAGACTAATACGATATGAATGTGTATGCGGAACTGAAACAAACACACAGATTTATTTTGATGTTTTTAAATTTATTAACCAAACATTGTTACAGACCCCATTTGATTCTCACATCTCAGTAAGTCAGGTTCGGATAGAGCAAGTTTATACTTTCGGGGTTTAAATTTCTGGACAACTACAAAAAAATGCAGTGGGCTACCAGCAAAATTATAAATTTGTCGGACACTGACTTAGCCATTTTGAGCTCGACTATACAAACTAAATGTAGAGCTGTCCTACTTGTGTCATGAATTATTCCCTCTTAAGGGTTAATTTTGTTGCATTTCACTATATCTCTGTTATTAAAGAACGGATTTGATTCAAACTTAAAACAGTTCTAGATAAACTCCATAGCATCCTTGAAAGCTCCTCTCACAAATTTGTTCAAATGGAGGCACTTGACCTGTTTTACGTGTAGGTTACTAACCAAGTAGGAGGTGTTCATGAATTGAAATACCTGTGCTCGTGCGAATCGTGACACCGAGAGCTCGAGGTGTTACTGCACGACCGCGGGTATTTTCAATTCATGAACACCAATCTACATGTATGAGGTAAGTAACTGACTTACACAACGTCCTTTTAATTTGTTAGTTTTTATTAAGGACTTCGGACACTTTCTATATGAATTTGCCTACTGCAAGAGTGAAAAATAAAGTACTAAGAAATAAGTATTTAATTACATACCCTGAAATCCCGAAAATAAGCCGCGGCTTATTTTAAATTTTCGTAAGGATTTGGTGGCTTATTATCAAGACCGGCTTATTTTTGAGTCCGGCGAACTTTTGAGTACATATATTCAGTAACGATTTTAAAACCGGCATATTTTCAAGTACCGAAATACTGAAGATATGGATGTCCTATGTTTTCCTTTTTAGTAAAAAATCAGCGTCAGTAAATACTTATACTTCTGACGTACCAGTTTTGTTAAAAATACAAGTTTTGTTAAAAATTGTTACAATTTCTTAATGAACGTAATTCGATGCTAACAGATAATTACCAATTAAAAAGTTTTGCCTGGCCTAACAAACAAATACACATATGATTTAATCGGCCAACGGGTATGACTAAATTACACAATACGTGATAAACGCATTGTGTTGTTAAGGCCAGTCATGTTGATTAGCATAACTGACTTGACAAGAAGTGCTTGAGGCAGGAATTCTATAGCTTTTAAAGTTTTAATTTGTCCAGGCCAACACAGTGTATTGTTTTATTAGTGGTTTTATTCCAAAGTATGTTTTATTGCTATTACATGTGAAAATGAATCTGCTATGTAACTTTTGGTAACTTTTGCTATCTTATATGGTATCCTAACAAAGTCATTGATATTATTACTTATAAAAGAAACTGGACGGCTTATTTTTGAGTGCGGCTTATTTATGAGCCCTTTTTGCCTGTAGTGAAATGGTGGCTTATTTTCGGGACCGGCTTATTTTCAAAACCGGCTTATTTTCGGGATTTCAGGGTATGCCATCAAAATACATATTTGAGATGATTTCTTAAAGTCAAATTTTCAGTACTTGTTTCATAGAACAGTGATTTTTGTTCTAAATAGAATTACGTACCCTGTTATATAGATATAAAAAGTGTTTTGCTTTATACAACATTGTTCCCACCAGTGCATCAAAACCATATTTGGCCAGCATATGTAGATATTAATTATACACATTTTCTGTGACTACTGTATTGATGCAAGGGGTGGAACAGTACTTTTAAACAAAAAATATAACTACAGGGTGTTCCCAAATGTAAAGTAACCAATACTTTTTATATTCATTTTTAATAAATTGATAGTCACATATTGTACATCTGTTTGTAACTCAAATACTATACAAATGTTTGAAGAGGTACACATAGGCATGTTATACATGTAAAGTAGTGAAAGAAGCAAATACCGTGAATTCGTTGGGTTAAATTTTCTTTGGCTTATCCTGGTTGTTTGTTGCAGTAGATTTTGATAAATATGTGCTTTAGCATACTTGCAACACACCAGGTAATCTTTTGCATGCCCCTGCCCCCCATCTCCCCCTCGCGACGCGCACGCCACTAGCGATGAGGATGTAATTTGTTTTCCATTTTGTTTTTATTATTTTTTGTATTTCTTATTATATTTTTCATTTCTTTATTTTTTCATCTTCTTCTGTGTGTTTATATTTATATTTAGACACATACTAAATGTCACACGCATTCATCACTTCATGTTCTTCCTTTTGTGAAAACTGAATTGAAGAGTGTTGTTTGCGGTGGACTAGGCCTAAACACCACAAAAAAGAGGCAATATGTGTTCAGCAGGTAATCTGATCCTGACTACAGTCTACCCAACAGAAATAACGTTTGGCATTGATATGCCTGTGATGCATAGGTCAAGAAAAGAGGCTTCATGGCAGGTCATATCAGTGACGGTTTCACATTCAGTGTGATGCCACGAAAGTGATGTGTCAAGTCGCTTTCCATGCAAATGGCATATATAAATACGGCTAGACACGAAAACTAACTAAAAGGTCAAGCCGAGTTTCAGGTGGATTTTTATGCCCCCAAAGGGAGGCATATAGTTTTTGAACTGTCTGTCGGTCCGTCCGTCTGTCAGTCTGTCCGCAATTTTCGTGTCCGGTCCATATCTTTGTCATCGATGGATGGATTTTCAAATAACTTGGCATGAATGTGTACCACAGTAAGACGACGTGTCGCGCGCAAGACCCAGGTCCGTAGCTCAAAGGTCAAGGTCACACTTAGACATTAAAGGATAGTGCATTGATGGGCGTGTCCGGTCCATATCTTTGTCATCCATGGATGGATTTTCAAATAACTTGGCATGAATGTGTACCACAGTAAGACGACGTGTCACGCGCAAGACCCAGGTCCATAGCTCAAAGGTCAAGGTCACACTTAGACTTTAAAGGATAGTGCATTGATGGGCGTGTCCGATCCATATCTTTGTCATCCATGGATGGATTTTCAAATAACTTGGCATGAATGTGTACCACAGTAAGACGACGTGTCGCGTGCAAGACCCAGGTCCGTAGCTCAAAGGTCAAGGTCACACTTAGACGTTAAAGGATAGTGCATTGATGGGCGTGTCCGGTCCATATCTTTGTCATCCATGGATGGATTTTCAAATAACTTGGCATGAATGTGTACCACAGTAAGACGACGTTTCGTGCGCAAGACCCAGGTCTGTAGCTCAAAGGTCAAGGTCACACTTAGACGTTAAAGGTCATTTTTCATGATAGTGCATTGATGGGCGTGTCCGGTCCATATCTTTGTCATTCATGCATGGATTTTAAAATAACTATGCATGAATATGTCACACAGTAAGACGACGTGTCGCGCAAGATCCAGCTCCGTAGGTCAAAGGTCCTAAACTCTAACATCGGCCATAACTATTCATTCAAAGTGCCATCGGGGGCATGTGTCATCCTATGGAGACAGCTCTTGTTTATGCAATGACCTTGATACATTTTTATTACATGTTTAAGCCAAATGAGTCGTGTCATGAGAAAACCAACATAGTGGCTTTGCGACCAGCATGGTTCCAGACTAGCCTGCGCATATGCGCAGTCTGTTCAGGATCCATGCTGTTCGCTTTCAAAGCCTATCAGAATTAGACCAACCGTTAGCGAACAGCATGGATCTTGACTAGTCTGCGCAGATGCGCAGACTGGACTGGATCCATGCTGGTCGCAATTGCACTATGTTGGTTTTCTCATGGCATGACTAATTTGCCTTAAACATGTAATAAAAATGTATCTAGGTCGCTGCATAAGGCCACTACTTTTTTATTTTTTGGTTTACAAGATTTTTTGGGAAAAATGTCCACTGGTAGGTCGAAAAAAAAAAAAAAAAAAAAAAAAAGGACTTTTACCCACCATAGGTGTGAAAACCAATATTTTCTGTATTAATTGACTTAAATCAGAGGAATAAATAAAACATTAAATATTCTTTCCATTTACTTGTCATTCCTGTTATTATAAAAATTCAAACATACCAGCATTTTAATATCATTGAATGTCCAAGATGGTATAACATTTAAAAATCACAACTATTCATCCTGCTAGCTGTGATTCCCCAAACGATCAGATTGTCGGGAATCACCCGACTGATAGCCGTACCTATTTGTTCGCTAATGTCGGCATGCAAAAAAACCTTGTTTTGTCCAGATTTAATAGACGATGCACCCCAAAAAGTCAGCTCAAAAAAACACGCACTCGTCGTGGGGGCTGCCATGATGGATATGACTGCTTTACGTGTTTTTAATCGAAATTTATTAATCTTGTTACCGATATGAAAACCAGTCTACAATACCTCGGCTTTTATCGTTGTATGCATAATGTGTCCAAGATAGTGTATTCAGTCAAAAATGTCGATTCGTACTTAAAAACATTCGTTTTTTTTTTTGTTTCGTCCCACATTCGGTACGGTCGGGAAAATATGTTTTTAAAAAAAAGTGAAATTGCAATTTTATTTTTTTTCTACTTTTCGGAAAATTACACTCGCCGGTTTTGTAAACCAATTTATTAAAAAGAAGTGGCCTAAAAAACCTGAAACTCGGTTGGACCTTTTAGTTTGTTTTCGCGTCTAGCTGTATTTATATATGCCATCTGTTTGTTTTTCCATTGCGCGGCTCAAATGTTATCTGTGCCACTGGTACTTTTCCCAAACAAGAACTAACCCTACGGTCTTGATAAGATGACTGCCTTTTCTTACTTTTAATGTTATGTAGCACACAACTATCTGCCATCACTTATAACAGAACTATACAGACATGTACATGTACTTAAATAACTACCTGAACCACTGTAATAAAACTGACCGGTCACTTATACATGTATACCTATTCACACATGTAATGCATCAATAACTTTACATTACGAACTGTATAGATAAATCAAGTACAGGTTGTTTGCAAAAATATCGTTTTATTTTTTATTTATTTAAAGGATTTCAATCTTAAAATGTTATTTTTTCCTTAAATAAAATGATTTTGTCACTTTATTCGACTGGAATTCATATATTTAAAACTTCCGTAAAGTGATGACATTACATTTTTACGGAAATTAAACATTTTATTTTTTCAAGAAAATATACCCTGGCCTAGATAATATAAGAAAAGCATCTTGATAGGAACAGATACAAACCAGTTTCTGCTGTAATAAGTTAACTAACACATTGGTTTATCATTGACTCGAAACAATTTGGGTATTGTTTAAATACTTAATGGGAATTTTGCCTTCAAAATGTAGGCTAGAAGCATGATAGTGTCCGAAGTCCTTTATTTATTTATAGGTCTTTCCTTCCCCCAGTCAGAAAAAAAGGTGATTGTGGGAATTACTTTAACCTCAGCAGGTAAATTGAAATACGTAAAATGATATTTATTTAATAAACGAAAGTTTATGAAAGTTCTGCTTAATATGCCAGTGTCAATGCATTTTTGTCAGCCGATTATTTGTTGGAAGTTTTTCTTTGTTTAATTTTACAGAAAAACAAACAATGCACCAGTATGGTCTCTGTAACAGCTCTCCCTGACTTCAGTATTTCACACTCTCAAGTTCACATTCACATAAAGTGATTAACAAATATGTATCTGAAAATGGTATTGTCTGTTTATCTGTATAACTGAATGAAAAGTCCACAAATTTGTTTCATTGTTGTTGTTTTTTTTGTTTAATCTTTTTAATGCAGAACTTCACAATTTGGTTGCATGCTTATAAAACATTTTTCATGATAAACTTAAGTTTCGGGCTCTGCATTTACGGTTTTGTCATCGTCGTAGTCGTCGTCATCATCATCATCTAACAATGATAATTATAATGATTATCTTTTTCTTTTACTCCTCCCTGTTTAGTACTGAGTACCGTGAATATATCTCAAGCATATAATAGATGAAAATACGATGATCGTAATTCAAAGGTTAAAATATGTAACATTTCGGAGGTTTCTGTTATTTTACGTAATATTTTTATCCTAAAATAACCAGTGGCAAGGTGGCGTAGTGGTAGCTGTCTGACTCTCATGCACGTTACCACGAGTTCAAAATCACCTCAGACCATTTTTATGCCCCCGAAGGGAGGCATATAGTTTTTGAACCGTCGGTCTGTCGGTCTGTCCGCATTTTTCGTGTCCGGTCCATATCTTTGTCATCGATGGATGGATTTTCAAATAACTTGGCATGAATGTGTACCACAGTAAGACGACGTGTCGCGCGCAAGACCCAGGTCCGTAGCTCAAAGGTCAAGGTCACACTTAGACATTAAAGGTTATTGCATTGATGGGCGTGTCCGGTCCATATCTTTGTCATCGATGGATGGATTTTCAAATAACTTGGCATGAATGTGTACCACAGTAAGACGACGTGTCGCGCGCAAGACCCAGGTCCGTACCTCAAAGGTCAAGGTCACACTTAGACATTAAGGGATAGTGCATTGATGGGTGTGTCCGGTCCATATCTTTGTCATCGATGGATGGATTTTCAAATAACTTGGCATGAATGTGAACCACAGTAAGACGACGTTTCGCGCGCAAGACCCAGGTCCGTATCTCAAAGGTCAAGGTCACACTTAGACATTAAGGGATAGTGCATTGATGGGCGTGTCCGGTCCATATCTTTGTCATCGATGGATGGATTTTCAAATAACTTGGCATGAATGTGTACCACAGTAAGACGACGTGTCATGCGCAAGACCCATGTCCGTAGCTCAAAGGTCAAGGTCACACTTAGATGTTAAAGGTCTTTTTTCATGATAGTGCATTGATGGGCGTGTCCGGTCCATATCTTTGTCATTCATGCATGGATTTTAAAATAACTACGCATAAATGTGTGACACAGTAAGACGACATGTCGCGCGCAAGACCCAGCTCCGTAGGTCAAAGGTCCTAAACTCGAACATTGGCCATAACTATTCATTTAAAGTGCCATCGGGGGCATGTGTCATCCTATGGAGACAGCTCTTGTTTTTTTTAATTCAGTGTAATATAGTTTTAAATGTAACTTTTATTCTTACAATATCTACGTAACATATTTCAAGAATTCTGATTGTTTTCTCTTTTAGTATTCATTTTCTGGAAACACTGGTGACAAATACTTTGTTCTTTTATCTAACTTCTAAGATACTTTTAAAGATGATTTATTCAACATTTTCCATAACTGTTATTGTACCCCCCGACGACAAAGTTGTAAGGGTGGGGGGTATACTGGTTTCAGGTTGTCTGTCTGTCTGTCCGTCTGTCTGTCCGTCCGTAGACACAGTCTTGTGCGCACCATCTCTCCTCATCCCCTTGACACAATTTAATGAAACTTCACACAGGTGATCAGTAACAACAGTAGTTGTGCATGGGGTATGTAAGGCTCTTTCAGAAAAAAAATTGCAGAGTTACGGGACTTTGTTTTTTGTTACTATACTATATAAATAGACACAGTCTTGTGCGCACCATCTCTTCTCATCCCCTTGACACAATTTAATGAAACTTCACACAAGTGATCAGTAACAACAGTTGTTGTGCATGGGGCATGTTAGGTTCTTTCAGAAAATTTTTTTGCAGAGTTATGGGACTTAGTTTTTTATAACTATACTATATACATAGACACAATTTTGTGCGCACCATCTCTCCTCATCCCCTTGACACAATTTAATGAAACTTCACACTTGTAAGTGATCAGTAACAACAGTAGTTGTGCATGGGGCATGTAAGGTTCTTTCAACGACAAAAATTGCAGAGTTATGGGACTTTGTTTCTTGTTAACATATTATGTACATACAGTCTGCATATGCAATCTTGTGCGCGCCTAATCCTTCGAACCCTTGCACACAATTTAATGAAACTTCACACAAGTGATCAGTACCAACCCTAGTTGTGCATGGTGCATGTTACGTTCTTTTAGATAAATATTCTGCATAGTTACAGGACTTTGTTTTTTGTTATTATACTGTATACATACAGTCTATATACATACAGTCCACATAATTCTGCAATCTTGTGTGCGTCAAATTGCAATGTACTTCAAATTGCAATGTACTGTGTCAGTGCATGTGGGGGGTACATTCATCACCTTTAGTGATAGCTCTAGTTCTTTCCAGAAATAGACCATAAGGTTTGATCAAGTAAGTGTGGCAATATTTCTACTAAAATTTGGGGTGGGGGGTGGGGGAGTGGTTCTGCGCAGGAGTTGAACCAAAAATAATGATTGGAAGCTTAACTTTTGTCTGCATGTGACATTGCGAAAATTATAAAGAAATATATATGCAATATTTATATTGCTATTTACCTTCAGACACCGAAAATTAATTTACAGAAAATATACAGAATATTCATGAGTGCCAGGTCAATACTTGTGGACAATAACATTGCATTAAATAAACATTACAGGGGAGTTAGAGTTTTGAAGTTACATTTTGTATCTTCTTGTACATGTCAATTTCTTTTTACCAGTATTTGATTATATTTTACAGGGAGATTGACCTGGAGAGTAAATTTATCATTCAGATGCATGGAAAAAAGACCACTATTACCAACACAAAGGTACACAACTAGTTGTTATCACATTTGGTGCCTAACTCTGCCTAGAATACTGAACACAGTCACTGAGTGGACGTAGATTTATGTATCATAGACTCTCAATTTAGACTAACCCTTAACCTGCTTAATTTCTTTAATGAATCTGTCCTATTTGGACAGTAACATTAACTGTTAAAAGGGGTACTTACCAAAAAGTACTGACTGAATGGGCGAACAGTGCAGTGCAGCCTGATCATGATATACATTGGTCGCAAAGGCAGAATCAATGATTTAATTTGTCTCAGTATCTGATTTTAAACATTTAGATGTTTAGACATGCCCCTTTTAAAGATCACGATTTCTAAGTCAAATAAAATTTTCAAAGATAATGGCAATTGGGGCAGTGTGTGTGAATAGTAGGTTATTGAAATTTTTCTGAAAGTAGAGATGAAAAAGTGGATACTTTCCAAATGTTTCGCAGTCTGTTTCTTGATACATCTACAGTTGATTCATGTTGAGTCAGCGAGTTTTCATAGGTGCATTAGTATTTTCTTTTATAAATTCATGTTAAAAATTGCTATTTTAACCAGGTTTTCGTAGAAAACCGGTTATTTGATTGGGGTATGTCGTTGGATGGGCGGGCGGGTTGGTGGCCAGGCGTGCATCAAACTTGGTTTCCGCACAATAACTTTAGTTTGGAACAAGTTATAGATACCAAACTTGGCCTGTAGATTGATGGTAAGAAGAGGATGGCTTGGATTGCATATGGGGTCATTTGGGTCAAGGCCAAGGTCGCTGTTGCTAAAAATAGAATTTTGGTTTCAGCACAATAATTTCAGTTTAGAACAAGTTATAGACAACAAACATGGACTGAAGATAGATGGTAAGGAGAAGAAGGCTGGGATTGGATTTTGGGTCATTTTTTGTCAAGGTCAAGGTCGCTGTTACGAAAAATAGAATCTTGGTTTCTGCACAATAACTTTAGTTTGGAACAAGCTATAGACAACAAACTTGGACTGAAGATAGATGGTGAGGAGAGGAAGGCTGGGATTGCATTTGGTCTTGCAGTACTGCACATAAAACTTATACTCGTATAAAAGAATACAAGGGATCAAAAAAGTTTTTCATATGCGCAAAAACCTGGTTTTCGTGGAGTTTCCATATTTCTTTTGTATTATTAAATAGATATATTTCACCTTAAAACATTTTCAAAGTGAAATTGATAAATTTATAAAAGTTTTTTTTTCTTATGGTACTTTACAAAAACACTTGTATATTGTAGATGGTTGAGGAGAAGCTGGAAGGGGTATCAGATTCTACGAGGGAAGCTATGAGAGTTAAAGACTTCACATTTGATTTCTCATTCTGGACAGTAGACAGAGAGGATACTGAGACTTACTGTGACCAGGAAAAGGTAATTATGATAATAAACACTTTATTGACAACACCACTAGGCAAAACCCAATTCTTCCTTGTCTCAGTGTTAGTCTGAGTAAAAAAATAAAATCTGTGAGAAGATCCACTGAACACATAGAATGCAACAAAGCAAAATGATAACAGACTCCGTTTATCTGAGTTGTTCATGAAACTGAAGGTTATGTCAACACCTCTGAAGCCCCCTAGCACCAACTCAAGCCCCCTAGCACCAGCTCAAGCCCCCTAGCACCAGCTCAAGCCCCCTAGCACCAACTCAAGTGGAATACTATTACAGTAACATTGTTATCTATGATCCCAAAGGTCCAGAAAATACAACGACACAAAGTCCAAAATAAAGGTGTAACCTGTGACATCTATAAATATAGATAACTTATGAGTTCTTAAAAGTATACAAGAAATAAGTTTCTGTCATTGTTTGGTGGATTTTCTCCAGCAGTTGCATTGTACCTTTTCAGAGTAAGCAAGTTATACACAAGCAAACACGTACAAAATGAGTCAATATTTGTTACCTAACTCTGGCTGTAAAATACCCTGGGAATAAGCATTTATAAGGAATCTAAATATTTTCCGGAATGGAAATTGAACCAATGATTTTCCGTAGTTTTGACAAGATTGACTGATGCTCTGATGCCATTAATGTTGTTTTTGTTGTTTAGATTTACTATTCACTAATCATGAACTTCATTACGTGGAATTAACATGATATGTAAAACACATTTATCCATAATTTCGGGTAGTTAACGTAGGATTTTGTATTTACCTGATATATTTCATTATCTGCTAGGAATCTGTCTGGTACTTCCTGAGTTCACGTACATGGAAAAAAAAAAATTGGGGTAATTATTTTAACGATAATATTTTATGTTAACGGATGGTAAGGTCTGGGTTCTTTGGCTTTTGAAGTTTAATTTCTGTCTGATAAAAATTAAATTCTGTATAATGAAGAAACTGAAAACAATATTGCAGAATGTATTACTATTAGTTTAAACATATTTGAGCCGTGCCATGGGAAAACCAACATAGTGGGTGTGTGACCAGCATGGATCCAGACCAGCCTGCGCATCCACGCAGTCTGGTCAGGCTCCATGCTGTTCGCTTTTAAAGCCTATTGGAATTGGAGAAACTGTTAGCGAACAGCATGGATCCTGACTAGACTGCGCGGATGCGCAGGCTGGTCTGGATCCTTGCTGGTCGCACACCCACTATGTTGGTTTTCCCATGGCACGGCTCATTTATTCTCAGTAATGTACATTTGATATTTTCATACAAACTTTTAGAAATATAATTGATGGATTGGATTAGAATGAAAGGCAAGTGTTGTAGAGTTGCAGCAGGTATCGGTACTTGTTTTTGTAACAGTATTGATATTAGTTAGCAAGTTATGGCACAATCATGGTAAATACTTGGCTTTTTGACATTTATGTGAATATTTCGTGTGCACAATATTGCAGTTTCATTACCAGCATACTTTATCACTTGACAAATTGCCATATACTCAGACATTACTTTTTTGGTTACAAAAGTGACAACAGTTTTTAGGGTCAATTAGCACATTCATTCTTTGTTGTTTTTGTTGTTATACAGACATTTTTGTAATTAATAGATTATAAATAGAAGACAGTATGTTTACTGACTCCAGCATACATATTTTCAGTATGTATTTATTGTGTAATAATGGGTAGTTGCAGGGAATAATTCAGCTGTAAATATTTGCAGCGTATAATCATACATAGTTATGAGCCACCAGCAGTGTTACATATGCAGACAGCTATACTTAATTACCTCCCTTGTTAAAATCACATTATGTTTTTACATTGGAATTTTATATATTTAGATAGTGTTGAGACTTCTGTATCCAGGGATCATATTGACATGTAAATATTCTTAGTCAGCCTTTTCAGTACAACTTATGCTCAATTGTAAGTACAAAGATGGTGTAGATGTGGTTGACTGAGCATAGGAGGGATTCAATTTTTACATGGCATACTATATGTTATTACAGGTATACAAGTGTCTTGGTGTAGATGTGGTTGACTGAGCATAGGAGGGATTCAATTTTTACATGGCATACTATATGTTATTACAGGTATACAAGTGTCTCGGTGTAGATGTGGTTGACTCAGCCTATGAAGGATACAATGCCTGTGTGTTTGCATATGGGCAGACTGGCTCAGGGAAAACATACACTATGATGGGCCCTCATGTAAGTTTGGATACAAACCATTTATGAGTACCAGGGTATTCTTTCTGAAAAGAATAAAATAAGGTATTTTCTTTCATATACAGTTGAAACTCGGTATCTCTAACTCCCCTATCTCAATATTCCGTCTATCTCGAAGACATTAAGTCCTGTACCCAAAACATGTGCGCAAAATACCAGTTTAAGTTGAATTTCGGTTATCTTGAAAAAAGCTTGATTCCATGGAATTTGAGATCCCAAGTTTCAACTGTATTTTAAAAACATTAATTTGGAATAACATATATCATCTTTCCAACAAGGCAGTTCATTGTTCTAGAGAAATTATTTACAGAACAAATTTCACCATGATATTGTGTATTAGTATGATTAACAGGGGTGTGTTTACACTGTAGGATGATGTGGGCTTGATACCTCGTATATGTCAGGAACTGTTTCACAGAATGACAGATGAAACTACAAGTTATAGAACTGAAGTTAGGTATGTTTACATGAGTGTAAAAGTAATAGGACTGAAGTTAGGTTTACATGAGTGTACAAGTTATAGGACTGAAGTTAGGTTTACATGAGTGTACAAGTTGTTGGACTGAAGTAAGGTATGTTTACATGAGTGTACAAGTTGTTGGACTTAGGTTAGGTATGTTTACATGAGTGTACAAGTTGTTGGACTGAAGTAAGGTATGTTTACATGAGACCACAACAAGTAATAGGACTGAAGTTATGTATGTTTACACGAACATTTTTGTGCCTCCTAAAGTTGTTTTTTTGTGGGGGTGGGGTGGCATTTTGATTTGCCCTTGTCTGTATGTCTGTCTGTCTGTCTGTCTGTCCATCATTCCATCTGAATATGTGTTGTGAATATCTCAAAAATGTTTGATCAAGAGTCATCAGACCTCAGGGAATTGTTATTCAGCATGGGAAGTTGTGCACCTGGTGTTTTAATTGGGATTTCACACAACCAGACAAAATTTATTTGCTTTGACTTAGTTAAATATGCATAAATTGGGTCTGTAAGTTGTATGTCACATGTATCTCAAATAGTATTTGACCTATGATTATGAAACATTACAGGAATATTATTCAGCATGTAAAGTTGTGCACCTAGGGTTTTGTTTGAGATTCCACTAAACCAGACCAGAGTTGTGACCCTTGACTTAGTTAAATAAATGCATAAATAGGCATAAAAGGTTGTGTCGCATGTATCTTAAAAGTTAAAAAATACATGACCTAGAGTCATGAAACATAATATGAATATAATTCAGCATGTGAAGTTTTGCACCTGTGGTTTTGTTTGTGATTTCTGTCACACAGACCAGAGTTATGGCCCTTGATTTAGTAAAAGATATGCATAAAGACATAGAAGTTTATGTGTCTCAAAAAGCATTTGGCGAGTCATAAAACATTAGAGTATTGTTATATAGCATGTAAAGTACATGTAGTGAGCCTGGTGTTCTTTTTTATATATCACTCAGCCAGACCAGAGTTATGGTCCTTGACTTAGTGAAAAATACACAAAGTGCTTAAAAGTTTGTGTTGCATATATCTTACAAAATATTTCACTTAAAGTTATGAAAACATATAGGAATATTATTCAGCATGTGAATTTATGCCCCTAAGTTTTATTTTTAGCTCGACTATTCGAAGAATAAGTAGAGCTATCCTACTCACCACGGCGTCGGCGTCGGCGTCACACCTTGGTTAAGTTTTTCGTACCAGTCCACATTTTGACAAAGTCTTTTGAGATAAAGCTTTGAAACTTTCAACACTTGTTTACCATCATCATGGCCAGTTATAGGCAAGAGCACATAACTCCATCAAGGATTTTGGCTGAATTATGGCCCCTTTTGACTTAGAAATCATGGTTAAGTTTTTCGTACCAGTTCATATTTTGACAAAGTCTTTAAAGATAAAGCTTTGAAACTTTCAACACTTGTTTACCATCACCATGGCCAGTTATAGGCAAGAGTACATAACTCCATCAGGGATTTTGGCTGAATTATGGCCCCTTTCGACTTAGAAATCTTGGTTAAGTTTTTCGTACCAGTTCATATTTAGTCAAAGTCTTTTGAGATTAAGCGTTGAAACTTTCAACACTTGTTTACCATCACCATGTCCAGTTATAGGCAAGAGCACATAACTCCATTAAGGATTTTGGCTGAATTATGGCCCTTTTTGACTTAGAAATCTGGGTTAATATTTCGTACCAGTTCATATTTTGACAAAGTCTTTTGAGATAAAGCTTTGAAACTTTCAACACCTGTTTACCATCACCATGTCCAATTATAGGCAAGAGTACATAACTCCATCAAGGATTTTGGCTGAATTATGGCCCCTTTTGACTTAGAAATCTTGGTTAAGTTTTTCGTACCAGTTCCTATTTTTTGTAAAGTGTTTGACATATGGCTTTGAAACTTTTATCACTTGTTTAGTATAATAGTCTCTATCTGTAGGAAAGAGAACGTAACTCTGTCATCTATTTTGGCTGAATTATGGTCCTTTTTGGACTTTGAAATTGGTTCTGTTTTCATACAAGTCCATGTTTTGTCAAAACTATTTGACATATGGCTTTTAAACTTCGAACACTTGTTTATCATTATGATTTCCATCTGTAGGCAAGAGTACATAACTATTTTGACTGAATTATGGCCCTTTTTGGACTTTAAAATTGGATCATATAGCCATTTAGTGCAAGACTTATCGAAATCAAAGTAATACAGGAACATTGTTTGTCTCATCTATTTATTTCTTTTGTCTGAATATCCGTGGAAATATTTTGACCCCATTCTTCAATCAATTCTTCGAATAGTCGAGCGCGCTGTCATCAGACAGCTCTTGTTTTTTTTTTTTTTGAATTCCATTCTGCAACAACAGAGTTATACCCTTTGACTTAGTGAAAAATATGCATTAATGGCATAACAGTTTGTGTCCCATGTATCTCAAACATTAGAAGATTGTTATATAGCTTGTGAAGCTGTGCACCAAGGGTTCTGTTTGAGATTTCACTGAGCCAGACCAGAGTTATGGTCCTTGACTTAGTGAGTAATACACATAAAATGCTTAAAAGTACCTTAAAATATTTTACCTAGAGTCAAGAAACTATGTAAAGTGACAGGAAGTCAGGGTACCAGTGTCCTCTGGACACACATATAGTTCTCCACATGTATCTCATTTTAAAAAAGGGCAAGTATGCATATTTTCTATATATTCCTGTTCAGAGAAAACAATATTTAAAAAGTGATTTTAACTGTAGAATACTCAAAGCCCTACAAGTGCTTTACTTTCATTAAGATTTGACTACAAACATATTGTCTATGATGTTTTGTTACAGCTATTTAGAAATATACAACGAAAAAGTACGAGATCTGCTCAAAGTGACAAATGCCCATAATGTTGTACACAATCTCAGGGTGAGGGAACATCCCAAGGAAGGTCCTTATGTTCAGGGTAAGTAATATCATGGTGTGTTACAGCAATGACAGTTTCTGGTTTTAGTGTACAGAATGTATACCAGTCGGCATAATTGATGAAGTCACATCTTGTACCAGAGCGATAGTACTTGTAGGTGCAGTAGTGCTCATACGTGCACTTGTACTCTACGTGCGGTAGTACTTACATGTCTGGTAGTTGTGTTAGTTTTGTTTATCTTCAGTTATTTATGTGCAAAATTGTTAGGCATTTGATATTTAGTTGACCAGTTAAAGACAAACATTATATGGTAAAGAAATGTATTACGGCCTGGCTACTGCACACAGACTATATGACCTGGATGACATATACAATTATACCCCATTTGTGTCAGACAGTTTTAATAGGAAATGCGTGATGTAACGTCATATGTAATTTCAACTTTTGAAGTTTATTACAACTATTTAGTTATCTAAACAAGAAGCAGGCTAATCATTGATAGGCAGACATGCAAGTTTTAATATGAATAACACGGTATTGCTGTTTTTCTTTGTTTTCACTCGCAGTTGCTTTTATACTTTCTGTAGTTAAATATCTGTACCAGTATTGTGTGAGCATCTCTGAATTTTTTATTGAATAACATTTCAGGTCTATCCAAGTATATTGTACATAGTTTTGGAGAAATAGAGTCCCTAATGCAGAAAGGAAACTCTGTCAGGTAGGCCGAGACTTGTTGTTACAAAATTAAACAGTTATTTCATGGATGTTGAGGGAACATCATTCACTGAAATAAATAAGTAATTAAACAAGATAGAAGTTATTTTTATGTTTTATACATTATTTTTTCTTTTTTAGCTCACCTGTCACATAGTGACAAGGTGAGCTTTTGTGATCACGCAGCGTCCGTCGTCCGTGCGTCCGTCCGTCAGTCCGTCCGTAAACTTTTGCTTGTGACCACTCTAGAGGTCACATTTTTTGTGGGATCTTTATGAAAGTTGGTCAGAATGTTCATCTTGATGATATCTAGGTCAAGTTCGAAACTGGGTCACGTGCCTTCAAAAACTAGGTCAGTAGGTCTAAAAATAGAAAAACCTTGTGACCTCTCTAGAGGCCATATATTTCACAAGATCTTCATGAAAATTGGTCAGAATGTTCATCTTGATGATATCTAGGTCAAGTTCCAAACTGGGTCACGTGCCATCAAAAACTAGGTCAGTAGGTCTAAAAATAGAAAAACCTTGTGACCTCTCTAGAGGCCATATATTTCAAAAGATCTTCATGAAAATTGATCAGAATGTCCATTTTGATGATATCTAGGTCAGGTTCGGAAGTGGGTCACGTGCCATCAAAAACTAGGTCAGTAGGTCAAATAATAGAAAAACCTTGTGACCTCCCTAAAGGCCATATTTTTCATGGGATATGTATGAAAGTTGGTCTGAATGTTCATCTTGATGATATCTAAATCAAGTTTGAAACTGGGTCATGTGCCTTCAAAAACTAGGTCAGTAGGTCTAAAAATAGAAAAACCTTGTGACCTCTGTAGAGGCCATATATTTCATGAGATCTTCATGAAAATTGGTCAGAATGTTCACCTTGATGATATCTAGGTCAAGCTCGAAAGTGGGTCACGTGCCGTCAAAAACTAGGTCAGTAGGTCAAATAATAGAAAAACCTTGTGACCTCTCTAGAGGCCATATTTTTCATGTGATCTGTATAAAGGTTGGTCTGAATGTTCATCTTGATGATATATTGGTCAAGTTCGAAAGTGGGTCACGTGCCATCAAAAACTAGGTCAGTAGGTCAAATAATAGAAAAACCTTGTGACCTCTCTAAAGGTCATCTTTTTTATGGGAATTGTATGAAAGTTGGTCTGAATGTTCATCTTAGTGATATCTAGGTCAAGTTCGAAACAGGGTCATGTGTGGTCAAAAACTAGGTCAGTAGGTCTAAAAATAGAAAAACCTTGTGACCTCTCTAGAGGCTATACATGTGAATGGATCTCCATAAAAATTGGTCAGAATGTTCATCTTGATGATATCTAGGTCAAGTTCGAAAGTGGGTCATGTGCCATCAAAAAGTAGGTCAGTAGGTCAAATAATGAAAAACGTTGTGACCTCTCTAGAGGCCATATTTTTCATGGGATCTGTATGAAAGTTGGTCTGAATGTTTATCTTGATGATATATAGGTCAGGTTTGAAACTGGGTCGACTGCGATCAAAAACTAGGTCAGTAAGTCTTGAAATAGAAAAACCTTGTGACCTCTCTAGAGGCCATACCCTTGAATGGATCTTCATGAAAATTGGTCAGAATGTTCACCTTGATGATATCTAGGTCAAGTTTGAAACTGGGTCAAGTGCCTTAAAAAACTAGGTCAGTAGGTCAAATAATAAAAAAACCTTGTGACCTCTCTAAAGGCCATATTTTTCATGGGATCTGTATGAAAGTTGGTCTGAATGTTCATCTTGATGATATCTAGGTCAAGGTTGAAACTGGGTCAGCTGCGGTCAAAAACTAGGTCAGTAGGTCTAAAATTAGAAAAATCTTTTGACCTCTCTAGAGACCATATTTTTCAATGGATCTTCATGAAAATTGGTCAGAACTTTTATCTTGATAATATCTAGGTCAAGTTCAAAACTGGGTCACATGAGCTCAAAAACTAGGTCACTATGTCAAATAATAGAAAAAACGACATCATACTCAAAACTGGGTCATGTGGGAAGAGGTGAGCGATTCAGGACCATCATGGTCCTCTTGTTTAAAGTAACTTTTTTGTTTGAAAAAAAAAATCTCACAAACCACTTTATTGTCTCAGTTGGAATAAAATCTTCAAAGTCTATATGCAAATAGACAAATGAAGCTTTATTGGTATGCATGTCAAATTAGATAAACAGTCTTTGAAGTGGAGAAAGAGTGGCACATGTTTTTTACTTTATGGTCAAATGTTGATTTTTAAAAGTAGAGAAGGGCATGTAAACAAAAACAACATCTTCTGATATTAAAAGAAGCACACAACATAAAGGACTATTTCATTTTATGATTTGCAGCATAGCATTGTGAAATTCTTGTTAAGTAACATTATTTGAATAAAAAAACATGATAAAGATCGAAACTGGACTATAATTTTCATCCTGTTTTGCACGAAAAATACAAAATTAGTATACATTGTAAATGTAGATTGGCAAAGTTTTATCATTAACAAAGTGACTGATGTGAATTATATCTCACTTCACCTAAAAACATGAAATAAAACAGTTTTATAACAGCTGTTTTAGTACTTTAGTACATTACCCTGATAGGGAGTAGAATCCTAGGCAGACTGTTTCAGTTTTAAATACACTGAATTAGGGTAAACTGCTAAAATAAATAGCAACAGATAATTCTATTTTTCATTACCATTTATTAACATGCTACTACTGTGTATATCTGGTTTTTGAGATGTATATTGATTACAGAACGACTGCCTCCACCAATATGAATGATGTAAGCAGTAGATCACATGCTTTATTCACCATTGTTTTCACTCAGGTATGTATGTTTTTATAAAAAGTTGTGCGCATACATTTATTATTTAATGGTTTTTGCAAACCTGTAAGCTCATCATTACGATAGTGTAATTGCTAGTCATCATCCATATAAATACATTTCATGTCAGATACTTGTAACATGAGTTTTTGCAACAGGAATACATCTTAAACCAATTTGCTTTAAAACATATGTTTCACTTTCAGTATAAAGGGATTCATTTAGGTAATTTTCCATATCCAAACAACAAAGATAAAACTATCAATTGAATAAACAGAATAATATAAAGCCTGTTTACAACTATCCATCGAGTTGTGATTAATTCTTAAGTCACATGGTCAGTTATTATAATATTATAATATTATTATGATAATGGCATAGGTTCAAACCATTTTTAATAGCTGAAAGCAATAGAATTTTTACACATACGGAACAAGTACATATTTTAGCACTGCCTCATAATCTAAATTTTATCTTTTTTTAAAAGACTGAATTGATTGTACATACATTTTTCTTTGTTATTGTCAAAAGTCCCAATTGTGTCATGATATTTTATATAGAATTTAGAGAAAAAATGTGTGTTAAAAAAGATATTAATAAAACCTCAGGTTCCTGTCATGTAAAGATGCCACTTATTTAAGACAGAGTCAAGTTTAGTGTCTGACATAAGATATACAATATGTTTATTAGAGCTAGTAGTAGAAAACATGTGTACTATAATTTCTTCTGTATGAACATATCTTCCTGCATATACAATATCCCCCAGTCTTGCCTACCTAGCGGGGAAAGACATAGGATATTCTTGTAGTAGATCACCTTATCTTTTCCCAAGGGAATGGACAAGGTGCACAATGTGCATTGTGACATCTTAATGATGATGACACCATATACTAAATATGTGAATTTAGAATTCATAATATCTTCGAAATGTTTGCAATGGTAGGCAAGAAATTGATTTTACATGTCTGCCTGTCAGGCAGGTGTTTTCCTGATCCTCAAGACAGTGTGGATAAGAAACTTCGCCTACGCTTGTTTTCTCATTTCCCATTGTCTGTTGGGTTCGGAAAAAACTGTCCTACACAGGTAAGCATGTAAGATCCTTATATTCCTCTCCGTGTACCAACATACTTTGTGTTTTATACAGGCAACTATAAAAGATGGAATACCTAGTGAGAAAATGAGTAAAGTCCATCTTGTGGATCTGGCAGGAAGGTGGGTTATTTCTACCCTCTTGCTTGCTACTTAGTTACATGGCTTTTTTCTAACAATGATTTAAATTGTTCCTATAGATGCAAAACTGCAAATGTATTTCAAACTGCTTAGCTTTTGAGTATTTTCAGCTTTTTATATGGAAATTATTTAAAGAAATAATAATGTTCTGCAAATTCTGATTGAAATTAAAATGAGCCGTGCCATGAGAAAACCAACATAATGGCTTTGCGACCAGCATTGATCCAGACCAGCCTGCGCATCCACGCAGTCTGGTCAGGATTCATGCTGTTCACTTTCAAAGCCTATTGGAATTAGAGATACTGTTAGTGAACAGCATGGATCCTGACCAGACTGCGCGGATGCGCAGGCTGGTCTGGATCCATGCTGGTCACAAAGCCACTATGTTGGTTTTCTCATGGCACGGCTCAAATTGTTTCAGGTATAAGCTTATTTTGGAATATACTGGGTCTAGATATAGATAGATTATCAACACTTTTAGTTGTAAAGCAGCTATTTCAGGTCATGCAAAAATCATGTAAATGAGAAGGTTACTGTTTGCTTTAATGACATGTACTAGGGATATTGAATATGTTTTATTTTATTTTTTGTCTTTATGCCATTCCTTATTTGCACTTGTTTTGTGTTTATGGTATGAAACTAGTGATTCTATGATTCAGTGAGAGGGCTACAGCTACTGGGGCAACAGGTCAAAGGTTACGGGAAGGAGGAAGTATCAATAAATCTCTAGTCTCACTTGGAACAGTCATCAAACAGTTAGGTTAGCAGTATTTCTTAATATAACTTGTATATGATGTATATAACATTGATAGTTGTGGATGTTATTTTTCTGGGACTGCAGTGGTCCAGTGGTTAAGGTTGCTGACTTTGAATGACTTGCCACTCATCGATGTGGGTTTGAGGCTCACTTGGAGCATTGAATTCTTCATGTGAGGAAGCCATCTAGCTGGAATACGGAAGGTCGCTATATGACTCAATTATGTCGGTGTGAAGTTAATCCAACATAATAAACAAAACAAAGTTATTTTCTGTCCATTAGCTTGAAGGTAATACTTGTTAGCAAATGATGTTATTGTAGACCATCGGCAGCAAGAATCAACAGAAACTACTGTGAAATCATTTAATTCCCTGGGGATGAAATTCTGTGGGTTTGGCCAGAAAGGTTATTTTTCTGGGGATTTGAATTTGTGGGTTTCAAATTTTAAAGAAAAAATGAATATTTATGTTTGTTTGTTGGTTTGGGATTTAATATCATGGAGTGATACAACCAGAAATGCCACGAAAATCAATCCCCTGTATGTACTATTGATTTTACAGTAAGTTTGATGCAATACACTGTACGTCTAGATCTGAATAGAGTACAGTAGTACTCAAAAGAATCAGTTGGCGTGAACGTTAGCGTGAGCGTTAGCGTCACACAATTGTTAAAGTTTGCGTACCACCCCAAATATTTTCAAAGTCCATTGAGATATTGCTTTCATATTTTGCATACTTGTTAACCATCATGACCCTAGTCTGTAAAAAGGAGGAGGCAACTCTATCAAGCATTTTGACTGAATCATGGCCCCTTTTCAACTTAGAATAAATGTTAAAGTTTGTGAACCACCCCAAATATTTTCAAAATCCATTGAGATATTGCTTTCATATTTTGCATACTTGTTTACCATCATGACCTCAGTCTGTAAAAAGGAGGAGGCAACTCTATCAAGCATTTTGACTGAATTATGGCCCCTTTTCGACTTAGAATATGCTTATTGTAATGTTAAAGTTTTACTCATTGGCCATATTATACTATCAAGCACTGAGAATAGTCCAGCGCGCTGTCAACTGACAGCTCTTGTTACAAAAAAAAATCAAAAGAATTTGATATTCTCACTTCTTATTATGCTCACTTTACTTTTTATATACAGCTGAGGTATCTGAGAAGGGGTTGAAGTCTGCGAAGGGACATTTCATTCCATACAGAGATTCTGTACTAACCTGGCTGCTCAAGGACAGTCTTGGTGGTAACTCTAGAACAATCATGGTTACAAGTAAGTTTGTTATATCTTATAAAGACTAGTATTATGTTTCAAAATTTAAAAAACTAATTCTTACAGAAATTGTCATGCCAGTTTGAACACTTTTTGTATTATCTCAAGCTAGTCTACAATAAATAAAAATTGACTTACTAATTTCCTCACTGGCAGGTGCCTGTGAAGTACATACCTACCCTACTTTACTACATTCTTACAGATTTATAATGGAGGAAATCATGGCTTTATTAGGATGTCTTTTTATCACATGTTTGACTTTGTGGGAGTGAAATAAAGCCATTATTAGCTTGTCTTGATTTCTGAAAAAAAATTACGAGGTATTATCATCATGTGATTGTCAGCGTCGGTGTTGGTTAAAATTTTTGTTTAGGTCCGCCTTTTCTAAAAAACTATAAGAGCTGCAGCTTTGAAACTTGGCACATTTATTAATTATCATTAGGTGACTTAGTAAGCCAAGAACCATAACTCTGATATGCATTTTGTTAGAATTATGGCCCTTTTTGTACTTAGAAAATTTGAGTTTCTTGGTTAACATGCACACTTGTTTATCATCATTAGTTGACTGTGTAGGCCAAGAACCACAACTCTGATATGCATTTTGTCAAAATTATCGCCCTTTTTGTATTCAGAAAATCTGAACTATAACTACTTTCTTATATATTGTCCAGCTCTTGCAGATGAGGGGCCTCCATGGCCGAGTGGTTAAGGTTGCTGACTTCAAATCACTTGCCCCTCATCGATGTGGATTCCAGCCTAACTTGGGGCGTTGAATTTTTCATGTGAGGAAGGCATGATGCTGGCTTACGGAAGGTCGGTGGTTCTACCCAGGTGCCCGCTCGTGATGAATAATGCATGGAGGGGCACCTGGGGTCTTCTTTCACCATCAGAGTTGGAAAGTCGCCATATCACCTATAAATGTGCCAGTGCGACGTTAAACCCAACAGAATAAATAAATAGATAAAGACTTGCAGACAAGCAATTGCACCCGTAGGTGGTGCTCTTGTATAATTTTGTTATTAAACTAAAGACTTCATTGTAATGAAGTTTTGACATTGATGTTGTTTTAAGTATAAGAGATGGTGGTTGAATTGACTTGGTCTGTAATAGGTAAAGAAAGAAGAGTTTTTTGACATTTCAGCAGGAAAAGCTTACATGTGATAGGAAGAGTATTACATTTGTGTCTTTCAACATTGAATTCATTGAACTCGTTGGATATAATTGATAAAAATGTCTCACATTTTATTATTTTATTCAACTCATTTAATAAATTTAGTATGAAAAGACACTCGTGTAATATCCTCTATTTATGCCATTTATCAGTGTGAAATTATGGAGTTTTTTAATTTGTGAATGTTTTTTTTTTTTTTTTTTTTTTTTCATTTAAACTTTTCAAAACTTTTTTATGTCTTTATATTGTTTGTTTGTAGCTATATCCCCGGCAGATGTAAACTATGCAGAGACATTAAGTGCCCTCAGATATGCCAACCGAGCCAAAAATATCATCAACAGACCTACTGTCAATGAGGTAATTTGTTGCACTTTCTACTGGACCATAGGTGTGACAGACTGAAAACTTGGCAATTATTTTCTGTATATAGCCTGGCTACATGTGCATACCAGTAACTGATTTAAAAATTAGATGCAATCTGTTGTAAAATGCTAAACTATGAAACCAGGTATCATACATTCACAGCAATGCTCGTTCACTGCTGGGGACTATAAATAAACTTAAAAATAACAAAATAGAGAAATTAAGTCTTGGTATTTTAAATATTCATACCATTGGCTCCCATGGCAGATTGGTTGAGGTAGTTGACTTTGAATCTCTTGCCCCTTGCTTGTGATCAAGACCTTGCTTGGGGTGTGGAATTCTTTCATGTGAGGAAGTCATCCAGCTGGCTTGTGGAAGGTCAGTGGTTTTACTGAGGTGCCTGCCTGTGCCTGATAATTATAATGCTAGAAAGGGTGGGCAGCTTGGGTTTTACATCACCATAGATAGCTAGAATTCCTATAATTTTGTCATTGTAAACCCAAATCATACCAGTGTGGATTATATACTGCAGATATATCTTCAGATACTAAAGAAGTGTCTTGGACAAAGCAGGGAAATAACCAGTCTAACCAGTTCCCCTATGGTTGATCCTTACCCTGCTAAATTTCTATGATGAACTTGCCCATCTTTCAATTTGGACAAAACCAAGTCCATCTTTTAATTTGGACAATACCACTAACAGTTAAAAGGGGTGCATACCAAAAAGATACTGAATGGCGAACAGTGCAGATCTTAATCAGACTTCAATAATGTGCAGGCTGATCATGATCTACACTGGTTGCAAAGGCAGAATCAATTGTGTCCAGCATAAAAGGATTAATTGTTCTTCATTATGAATAATCTTCAAATGATTTTATATCTAGTATTTATATTTTACTTAAGCCATAAGAAGAAAAATGGATCACACGACCAAGTACTGATGTAACTATATATTTTTTTTAAAATCCAACTAGCTTTGGGCTATATTAGCCCTTCATCAGGAATACGCATCTAATATTTTAGTATAAATGTCTTGACAGTGTCATAATAATATTATGTTACTGTAATGTTGGCCATTGGTCTTTTTTTTAACTTGAACTATTTTTTCATACAGGATAAGAATGTAAAGATCATTCGTGAACTGAGGGAAGAGATAGAACGACTGAAAGCTATGGTTGGTGGAGATATAGTAAGTGTTGTTAGTGTATGGTCCAAACATAGATCCATTTATCATATGTTTCATGTTGTTAGAATAAAATAAATAAAGTCATGTGCTATTTTTTTTGGTAATTCATTAGTGTGGTAACATATTGACCAATAACATCTTTTCAAATTTAAAATAAAAATGGACTTGATCTGTAAAGGTTTAAGAAAGGAGAATTTTCCAAGTTTCAACAGAAAAAGCTAACATGTAATAAAAAGAATATTAAATTTGTGTTTTTTGCTTGCTATTTGAAGAATAGTGAGATTCTACTCATCTGGGCATCATTGTATTTTACAATGTCAAACTTTTTTAAAAGTTTTGCATGCAAGTTCATATCTCAGTTCCCATTGCATGTATTTGATTGAAACTTCACTCGAAGCTTCCTAGTTATCAAAGGTTTTCTAGTCATCAAACCTACTGAGCCCACCCACTTAGCATAATAGGGAGAATGCAGATCTATGAATCGCAAGGTTATGATTTCTGTCCCTGGGAAAGGCATATGTTCTCTCTGATGATTTGATAAAAGACATTGTGTCTGGAATCTTGTGGGGAATCTTGGCTGTACTTGCAGAGAACAGGTTTGTACTGGTACAGAATCCAGGAACACTGGTTAGGTGAACTGCCCACAGTAACATAACTAAAATACTGTTAAAAAATGATGCTTAACCCAAAACAAACAAAACGAACATCAAACCTAGTGAAGGTATTAAGTTAGATTATTCTTGATTGAATTTAGTACAAATTATTGCCCTTTTTGGACATAAAAAAATCTGCTTAAAGTTTTGTGTGCAGCTATCAATCAAGCTGTATCTAAGGAAGCACTTTATGTACTGGATTGAAGCTTCACACAATGCTTCCCAGTCATCAGACCTACTGAAATAATCAAGTTAAATGTAAAATATTACTCATTTCTACTTAGAAAATTCAGTTAAGGTTTTATGTTCAACTAACTTTCAAGCTGAATCTCAGTAACAAATGAATAAAAAAAAACATTTAGGCCAAAACCACAAACTTTTCTGCCTACAATTGATTTTACAGTATGACTTTTTTAATCTTTACCCTGCTCAATTTCTAAAATGGACTGGTTTGTCATTCAGTTTGGACAGTATCATTTATTATTTGAAGAAGTGTTCAATGGAAATTTACTGACTGAATAGTGAAATGTCCAGACTAATCGGAACAGTGCAGACCACGAATGTGCAGGCTCATCTTGGTCTGCACTGATCACAAAGGCAGAATCACCTGCCGCCAGCAGGATAAAGGTTAAAAGCTTTAAAATCTTCTCAAAACTAATAGTTAGAATTCAGAACCACTTCACAGAAATTATCTATTGGTGATCAAGATTACGTGATTCATCAGAAATGTTAAAACTGACAGCATAAAGGAAGCTTAGAAAATACTTCCTAATCATGCAGCCCGCAGTGACACACAAGGTAGAAAATATAGAGCCAGTTAATGCCTTCATGTTTAATTTATATTTAAACACAACAAAAAGCAACTTGTAAACATCTTTGTGTCTATTTATAGGACAGTATATCAGCACCCAAAGTGAAAGAGAGGCTACACGAAAGTGAGGCTAGAGTAAGTATACCCTGTTTTCATCCAATTAACTGGGCTTCTTAAAACACTTTTTTGAACAAAAGTAGCATTCCAGCAATTAATTAATTTAAAAAATACAAGATGCATTTAAGCTTCCCATAGTTAACTGCAGATTGTTTTCTCCATTTTGTTTTGAAAGACCTGTTACTATTTCTGTTTTTAGATGAAAGTGCTCACAGAGGAATGGAGTGAAAAATGGAAAGACATTGCCAATATTCTGAAGGTAATGTATGACATATCTAACATTGTAATCTTCCTTGTGGTTATATCAAATTTTTGGTTTGGCTGCACAATCAAAACTTCATACAGACTTAACTGTTTTGTGTTATTTGTTATGTAATGTAGAATTAAGAGGGTTAACAATATCTTTGTATTTTAAAAAAGATATCATGGTGATGTTAAGAAAATTTGAGTCCATATAGATAACACTTCACATCATATTCAAGTTTGTTCTATATGGTTATTTTCATATAAAATAGATAGAACTATATATAGGAAACCATAAAAAAGAAATTTCTTTATATCCAAGTTCGCTATCAGTGAGTTTTACTATATATATTTTACAGGAGCAAGGAACCTTAGCTCTGAGGAAGGAAGGAGCCGGTGTGGTCCTGGACTCTGCACTGCCACATCTCATTGGTATAGATGATGATATACTCAGTACAGGCATCATGTTGTTTCATCTCAAGGTGTGAATACAGTAGATTATTTTGTTGTGCTTTTTCTTGTATGTTTTTATAACAATATTACTTGCAGTTCATTATATAAAATTTCAAAAGAGCTTTGATGGCTCCAATAGCTTACCTGAGCACAAAGGGCTTGGGATGAGCTGTTTAGACTACTCATTGTACATCTGCCTGTTGTCAGTCTGTCCATCAGTCCATGCCCTTATTTAAACAACATCTCAGCTATAATCAGCCAGACTGTAAAGGAATTCTTTAGTGGCCCCCTTTAAGCTAAATAGAAAACTTATCTAACAACATCTACATTGCTTGTCTGATTTTGAAATCATATCACACCAATGTTTCCTCAGTGACCCTCTGCAAAAATTTAAAAATTACTTTGAGTTTTGTTAAAAAGAAAAAAACATGACTGCCAGCAGGCGGCCAGTTATATTGTGGAATTTTATAAATCTTTTCAGATTTTGTGATTTTAGAATATTTACCAAAAATGATCAGATTATTATGATTTGTCAAAAAGATGGCAGCCAGAGCTGAAATTAGAAAAAACAATCTCCATATAATGGCTCCTTGGCTAGATACAAGATACAAATTTTGTTCATAGTTGGGCATAAATACAAAGATCACTAGCTAAGTTTAGTAATTATTGACTGATGCTCTGATTTTAAAATGGTTTCACAAAAATAATCCCTGGGGTTCCATCTACAAGGAAGCCTTTGTCAAAAGGTATGACCTATTAGAGCTAAAAATAGAAAAACCTTCCAATGTTATCTTGTCCTAAACTACCAAGATTGTTAAAGTTATCTGATTTGATAAAAAACAACAAAATATGGCTGCCATGGGCGTTTCTAGTTTTCATAAGGCACTGTCAGCTTTGTAATTCAAATCAAATCTTTTGGGTGATGAATTCCATTATCTATTTAATTGCGCACACTTTAATGACTTGGGAAGAAAATATTTGGAGAAGTTTTTTTTTCAGCACCCAAATATTATTAAGTTTTCTATGCTATTGAACAGTGATAGTAAGGATACGCTGTTGAAGCTTTCAACAAGCTTTTTTGCAAAAACATAATGTTAGAATGCATGTAGTATGTATTAAGATCCATCTCATTCTCCACATGTTAGATACATTACAGTGTACTATGTATTGCCATTTTTGTATCTATGTTATTGTTTTTTATTGTTTTGTATGTCAGACGCCCTCATGGGCCTTAAATTTCAAATAAACTTGAACTTGAAACTTGAACATATATGGCTGTATGGACAACTTTAAAAAACTTTTTAATCTGCAGGCCCGTTTTCAAAATAATTTGGCCTAAATGTTTCTTGGATAATTCTCTACTACAGTTGTCACTTGTTTGAGCTGTGAAACTCAGATGAGCAATCAATAGCTATCATGGCCCTCTCGTTTACTCAGAAATATTAATTTTGCTGGTAAAAAATACAGTCATCGCATTGATATGTTTACTTTATAACTTGTAAGTAAAGGAAAACTTGTAAAAATGTCATTTAGTCTTTTGTGTATATCTAGTTAAGAATAATAGATGGAAATGTAGGCATCAGTATATACATTTATCTATATTTAACACAATTTCTTGTATATTTTACAGGAAGGTAAAACAAGGATTGGTAGGAGTGATTCTGACCCGCCAGTGGATATAGGTCAGTTTCCAGGAAGTTATTTTTATATAAAAGGCCATTCTTACTCAAGATTTAATGTTCTCAAGTGAATTTTAGACCAAACTTTCTCATCTTAACTGCCAGAAATAAACTTCTTAATACTCAGAAAGTGTTGAAATTAAATCTAGCAAACGTTGCATAAAAAACTAAACAAGATTTCTTTGATTAACTGTTGTGATCACTTTTCAGTTCGAGATAATCAATGAAAAGTTAGGGTCAAGAGTACTTCAGTTTACCACATATATGTTATATATCAGTTTGTCTTTCTGAGGTTCATGTTTATCAGTCCTTTCTTGAAGTGTTCAAGAGTCTTTCATATATATATCTTTTCAGGTTGAAAAGTTATTTAAGTTTTGAAAAGTGAAGAAAATAATTTTATTACCAAAACAATTTTTGAATTCAATCATTATATGAGTCGCGTCATGATAAAATCAACATAGTGGCTTTGCGACCAGCATGGATCCAGACCAGCCTGCGCATCCGTGCAGTCTGGTCAGATCCATGCTGTTCGCTAACAGTTTCTCTAATTGCAGTAGGTTTTGAAAGCGAACAGCATGGATCCTGACCAGACTGCACAGATGCGCAGGCTGGTCTGGATCCATGCTGGACGCAAAGCCACTATGTTGGTTTTCTCATGGCGCGGCTCATATCTTAATAAGGATTTATGTGTGTGTTTCTTCTTGTTACAACTTTTGTTTAATATCTGTAATGTTTTGTATTAAATATTTGTTCTCCCTCTTGGGTTTTCAATAACCCTTTTACATGCGTTTATTTTAGTGATAGCAGGAGAGGAGGTGGAGAAGGAACACTGTACAATAGAGAATGTGAATAACACAGTTACGTTATACCCTGGGGAGGAGGCCTTGTGCTGTGTGAATGGGAACATTGTGTCAGAGCATATTAAACTTACACAAGGTTAGTATAAATTGAGGCCCTGTGTGGTGTGACAGGAGCACTATGTTAGAACATGTCAAACTTACACAAGGTTAGTATAAATTGAGGCCCTGTGTGGTGTGAATGGGAACATTGTGTCAGAGCATGTTAAACTTACACAAGGTTAGTATAAATTGAGGCCCTGTGTGGTGTGAATGGAAACATTGTGTCAGAGCATGTTAAACTTACACAAGGTTAGTATAAATTGAGGCCCTGTGTGGTGTGAATGGAAACATTGTGTCAGAGCATGTTAAACTTACACAAGGTTAGTATAAATTGAGGCCCTGTGTTGTGTGAATGGAAACATTGTGTCAGAGCATGTTAAACTTACACAAGGTTAGTATAAATTGAGGCCCTGTGTTGTGTGAATGGGAACATTGTGTCAGAGCATGTTAAACTTACACAAGGTTAGTATAAATTGAGGCCCTGTGTTGTGTGAATGGGAACATTGTGTCAGAGCATGTTAAACTTACACAAGGTTAGTATAAATTGAGGCCCTGTGTTGTGTGAATGGAAACATTGTGTCAGAGCATGTTAAACTTACACAAGGTTAGTATAAATTGAGGCCCTGTGTTGTGTGAATGGAAACATTGTGTCAGAGCATGTTAAACTTACACAAGGTTAGTATAAATTGAGGCCCTGTGTTGTGTTAATGGGAACATTGTGTCAGAGCATGTTAAACTTACACAAGGTTAGTATAAATTGAGGCCCTGTGTGGTGTGAATGGAAACATTGTGTCAGAGCATGTTAAACTTACACAAGGTTAGTATAAATTGAGGCCCTGTGTGGTGTGAATGGGAACATTGTGTCAGAGCATGTTAAACTTACACAAGGTTAGTATAAATTGAGGCCCTGTGTTGTGTGAATGGGAACATTGTGTCAGAGCATGTTAAACTTACACAAGGTTAGTATAAATTGAGGCCCTGTGTGGTGTGAATGGAAACATTGTGTCAGAGCATGTTAAACTTACACAAGGTTAGTATAAATTGAGGCTTTTGTGTGGTGTGAATGGAAACATTGTGTCAGAGCATGTTAAACTTACACAAGGTTAGTATAAATTGAGGCCCTGTGTGGTGTGAATGGAAACATTGTGTCAGAGCATGTTAAACTTACACAAGGTTAGTATAAATTGAGGCCCTGTGTGGTGTGAATGGAAACATTGTGTCAGAGCATGTTAAACTTACACAAGGTTAGTATAAATTGAGGCCCTGTGTGGTGTGACTAGGAGCACTGTGTTAGAACATGTTAAACTTACACAAGGTTAGTATAAATTGAGGCCCTGTGTGGTGTGACTAGGAGCACTGTGTTAGAACATGTCAAACTTACACAAGGTTAGTATAAATTGAGGCCCTGTGTGGTGTGACAGGAGCACTGTGTTAGAACATGTCAAACTTACACAAGGTTAGTATAAATTGAGGCCCTGTGTGGTGTGACAGGAGCACTGTGTTAGAACATGTCAAACTTACACAAGGTTAGTATAAATTGAGGCCCTGTGTGGTGTGAATGGAAACATTGTGTCAGAACATGTCAAACTTACACAAGGTTAGTATAAATTGAGGCCCTGTGTGGTGTGACTAGGAGCACTGTGTTAGAACATGTTAAACTTACACAAGGTTAGTATAAATTGAGGCCCTGTGTGGTGTGACAGGAGCACTGTGTTAGAACATGTCAAACTTACACAAGGTTAGTATAAATTGAGGCCCTGTGTGGTGTGACAGGAGCACTGTGTTAGAACATGTCAAACTTACACAAGGTTAGTATAAATTGAGGCCCTGTGTGGTGTGAATGGAAACATTGTGTCAGAACATGTCAAACTTACACAAGGTTAGTATAAATTGAGGCCCTGTGTGGTGTGACTTGGAGCACTGTGTTAGAACATGTTAAACTTACACAAGGTTAGTATAAATTGAGGCCCTGTGTGGTGTGACAGGAGCACTGTGTTAGAACATGTCAAACTTACACAAGGTTAGTATAAATTGAGGCCCTGTGTGGTGTGAATGGAAACATTGTGTCAGAACATGTCAAACTTACACAAGGTTAGTATAAATTGAGGCCTGTGTGGTGTGACTAGGAGCACTGTGTTAGAACATGTTAAACTTACACAAGGTTAGTATAAATTGAGGCCCTGTGTGGTGTGACTAGGAGCACTGTGTTAGAACATGTTAAACTTACACAAGGTTAGTATAAATTGAGGCCCTGTGTGGTGTGACAGGAGCACTATGTTAGAACATGTCAAACTTACACAAGGTTAGTATAAATTGAGGCCCTGTGTGGTGTGAATGGAAACATTGTGTCAGAACATGTCAAACTTACACAAGGTTAGTATAAATTGAGGCCCTGTGTGGTGTGACTAGGAGCACTGTGTTAGAACATGTTAAACTTACACAAGGTTAGTATAAATTGAGGCCTGTGTGGTGTGACTAGGAGCACTGTGTTAGAACATGTTAAACTTACACAAGGTTAGTATAAATTGAGGCCCTGTGTGGTGTGACAGGAGCACTGTGTTAGAACATGTCAATTTAAACAAGGTTAGTATAAATTGAGGCCCTGTGTGGTGTGACAGGAGCACTGTGTTAGAACATGTCAAACTTAAACAAGGTTAGTATAAATTGAGGCCTGTGTGGTGTGACAGGAGCACTGTGTTAGAACATGTCAAACTTAAACAAGGTTAGTAAAGATTGAGGCCTGTGTGGTGTGACAGGAGCACTGTGTTAGAACATGTCAAACTTACACAAGGTTAGTATAAATTGAGGCCCTGTGTGGTGTGAATGGAAACATTGTGTCAGAACATGTCAAACTTACACAAGGTTAGTATAAATTGAGGCCTGTGTGGTGTGACTAGGAGCACTGTGTTAGAACATGTCAAACTTACACAAGGTTAGTATAAATTGAGGCCTGTGTGGTGTGAATGGAAACATTGTGTCAGAACATGTCAAACTTACACAAGGTTAGTATAAATTGAGGCCCTGTGTGGTGTGACTAGGAGCACTGTGTTAGAACATGTTAAACTTACACAAGGTTAGTATAAATTGAGGCCCTGTGTGGTGTGACTAGGAGCACTGTGTTAGAACATGTTAAACTTACACAAGGTTAGTATAAATTGAGGCCCTGTGTGGTGTGACAGGAGCACTATGTTAGAACATGTCAAACTTACACAAGGTTAGTATAAATTGAGGCCCTGTGTGGTGTGAATGGAAACATTGTGTCAGAACATGTCAAACTTACACAAGGTTAGTATAAATTGAGGCCCTGTGTGGTGTGACTAGGAGCACTGTGTTAGAACATGTTAAACTTACACAAGGTTAGTATAAATTGAGGCCCTGTGTGGTGTGACTAGGAGCACTGTGTTAGAACATGTTAAACTTACACAAGGTTAGTATAAATTGAGGCCCTGTGTGGTGTGACAGGAGCACTGTGTTAGAACATGTCAATTTAAACAAGGTTAGTATAAATTGAGGCCCTGTGTGGTGTGACAGGAGCACTGTGTTAGAACATGTCAAACTTAAACAAGGTTAGTATAAATTGAGGCCCTGTGTGGTGTGACAGGAGCACTGTGTTAGAACATGTCAAACTTAAACAAGGTTAGTAAAGATTGAGGCCCTGTGTGGTGTGACAGGAGCACTGTGTTAGAACATGTCAAACTTACACAAGGTTAGTATAAATTGAGGCCCTGTGTGGTGTGAATGGAAACATTGTGTCAGAACATGTCAAACTTACACAAGGTTAGTATAAATTGAGGCCCTGTGTGGTGTGACTAGGAGCACTGTGTTAGAACATGTTAAACTTACACAAGGTTAGTATAAATTGAGGCCTGTGTGGTGTGACAGGAGCACTGTGTTAGAACATGTCAAACTTACACAAGGTTAGTATAAATTGAGGCCTGTGTGGTGTGGAATGGAAACATTGTGTCAGAGACATGTAAACTTACACAAGGTTAGTATAAATTGAGGCCCTGTGTGGTGTGACTAGGAGCACTGTGTTAGACGAAACAGTTGTTAAGAGCGGTTACAGAGCACTGGTTAAAGTAATTTCAATTGAGGGCCCTGTGTGGTGTGACTAGGAGCACTGTGTTAGAACATGTTAAACTTACACAAGGTTAGTATAAATTGAGGCCCTGTGTGGTGTGATGGAAGCACTGTGTTAGAACATGTTAAACTTACACAAGGTTAGTATAAATTGAGGCCCTGTGTGGTGTGACAGGAGCACTGTGTCAGAACATGTCAAACTTACACAAGGTTAGTATAAATTGAGGCCCTGTGTGGTGTGATGGAAACATTGTGTCAGAACATGTTAAACTTACACAAGGTTAGTATAAATTGAGGCCCTGTGTGGTGTGACAGGAGCACTGTGTTAGAACATGTTAAACTTACACAAGGTTAGTATAAATTGAGGCCCTGTGTGGTGTGAGCACTGAGAACAACTTGGTGTATATGAACACATGTTAAACTTACACAAGGTTAGTATAAATTGAGGCTATGTGTGGTGTGACAGGAGCACTGTGTTAGAACATGTCAAACTTACACAAGGTTAGTATAAATTGAGGCCCTGTGTGGTGTGAATGGAAACATTGTATCAGAACATGTCAAACTTACACAAGGTTAGTATAAATTGAGGCCCTGTGTGGTGTGACAGGAGCACTGTGTTAGAGCATGTTAAACTTACACAAGGTTAGTATAAATTGAGGCTTTTGTGTGGTGTGACAGGAACACTGTGTTAGAGCATGTCAAACTTACACAAGGTTAGATATAATTGAGGCTTCGTGTGTTGTGTGACTAGGAGCACTGTGTTAGAACATGTCAAACTTACAACAAGGTTAGTAAAATTGAGGCCCTTACGCAGTGTTGAATGTAATTCACTGTTAGTATTTAGCCTGTGTGTGTGACAGATACTGTAGACATTAAAACAAGTAGATGAGCTGTAGTGATACTCTGTGTCAAAAGATGTAAATGTACACAAGATTAGTATAGATTGAGACCCTTTCTAGCTGAGGTGTTTACTGTATTAATGTTATACAATGACTCAATGTAATATCTAGTACAGAAAACAGTTTTCTACACATAAAAATCAATACTCATTCAAAAAGCATTACTTTTTTACCCGTTTAGTGAATAAAATCATTTTTAAAAATCTCATTAGCGTGCATGCATAGTGAATTCAGTACATGTATTGTTCTTCAGGAGCTGTGGTTGTTCTGGGAAAAACGAATATGTTCAGATACAACAACCCTGTGGAAGCTGCCAAGATGAAGGAAGAACTGAAAAAGGTTTGTTTGGTTCAAGTGAATAACTTTATCTACATTGTAATGAATTATTCCTGCACATTAGACGTATCATGGAAGAAGAACTAAGTGAGGATCTGGAGACATGTATACTCTTTGGTTAAAGAGGTACACCTATCAAATACAGACTTTAGTCTCAAAATTCAGCTTAATCATAGTTTGATGGTGTATTTGCAATGGAAATCATTTATATTTTCAGAATTTTTTGTTAGCTCACCTTATTAGGGGGAAATTATATTAAAGAAATGGGAAGTACTGAGCTACTAAAATTTAGTTGATGACAGAAAAAAAAATTATTGTTGCATCCAGAACCAGCTTGTTCTGCATTCATCTCTGCATCCTGTAAATTGAGTGTTGTACGTTATGTTTCTTTATATAACTATTTATGATTTTTTTTGTCTGAAAATAAAAATTTGAAGTGCATTTATTTTTGTATAATTGTAAAGAAAGACACACTAGCCTTGAATTTACTAATATTGTACCCCTGAAAGCTTGTTTGGTGTCATGATACTGTCAGATAATTAATATTCATTAGGGACTGATTTTTATTGATTTCTTGGTTATTACCGTCTACAAAATTACATCATTATAAATAAATAAAATTCTGATTTATTCCAAAATCTATCTCTAAAATTCAAGATGTGTCCACTTTTGGCTGAAGCCATGCACTAATTTTATGCCAGCAAGATTGAATGAGTTCATGATAGTAGTATGAAAAATTTTGCAGTTTAAGGTAGTTGTGCATGTTTGATTAAAAAAAAATCTACAATGTAGAATTGGATTAAACCCTGATTTTTCAAAACTTCAGAATATACTTAGAAAATTTGGCAAATAAAGGATAGGGTTGTGTGCTTGATTTATTGCTAGACTAATTCGAAAAATTTCGACCTCACACAAATTTTCATAACAGGAGTCTATAGGAAAATCACAATTTTGATAACACTTAAGTGAATAGAATTTTGTATATTGTAGATTTTAATGAAACTTCTCTCAGTGGTACATAAACGTATGGTCTAAATAAGGTGAAATAAAATGTATAAGTCCATTTGCTTGTTTTCGAGATATTTGCAACTGAATAAAGATGTCTGCTTATGGAGCTGATTTTAAGCATTTAATGCATCAGATGTTTTAATATCATATTTTAACTTTAGAACGATTGCCATTGTAATAAATTTACTCACCCAATATCATTTATTCATAAAATGATTTTCATTTCCATATGCCAAATCAAGGCTTTATTCTACATTTTCCTGATAATCAATGTTATGCTATTACTTCCAATTTATAAAATGTGCACAACTACCTTAAGTTTGTTTTACATGTAACTTACAGTGTTCTTATATATTATTATTAGGGCAATTTGATCAAGGTGAGACCCTAATCTGTTTGATAGCCTGATTTGCTCCTTTTCTTGTTTTATGTTTAAAGTATTCTAGCATAATTTATGTTTGAAATTAAGACACAGAACAAGGATTATTATCTGACATTGAAAAATATTATTTCTTAATTAGCATGAGCAATGTAGACTTTACATTAAACATGTGAGGCTTTGCAATGGTGGAAGTTTTATACATTATCTTGATTTTTTTGCTGTTTTGTTCTGATGTTTTAGAGGCTTGATGCAAGAAGTATTATATGTGTAAATTTTTGTGCCTTCCAAAAGTCAGGGGGTTGGGGCTCTTAGAGTTGCCCTTGTCCATCTGTCCAAAGTTGTGTCATGCATATCTCAAAAAGTATTTGACTCAGAGTCATCAAACCTCACCTGATTGTTGTTCAGCATGTGAAGTTGTGCACCTGATGTCATAATTGATATCTCACAAAGCTGGACTAGAGTTATGGCCCTTGACTAGTAAAAACAATATGCATTAAAAATGGCCTAAACGTTGTGTTCCATATATCTTAAAAAGTATTTGGCTTAGGATTATGAAACAGGAATATTATGCATCATATGAAGTTGTGCTCCTGGGATTTTGTTTGAGATTTTATTTAACCAGACCAGAGTTAAGGCCCTTGACAATCAAAAATTTGCACAAAAGTGATTTGAGTTTGTGTTGCATAGTTTGTGTTGCATGTATCTTCAAACATATTTGACCCAGGGTCTTGAAACATTAATAGAGAATTATTCATCATGTGAAGTAGTACACCTTGGGTTTTGTTTTCTGTCAGTCAGACCAGAGTTATGGCCCTTGATTAGGTCAGAAATATGCATTAAGGGCTTACAAGATTGTGTCACATGTATCTCAAAGGTTTTTGACTTGAGCCATAAAACATTAGATGATTGTTATGTAGCATGTGAAGCTATGCATCTGGTGTTCAGTCTGGGATTTCACTTAGCTGGACCAGAATTATGGTCCTTGACTTAGTGAAAAATACAAAATAAAGTGCTCAAAAGTTTTTGTTGCATATTATATCTTTAAAAATATTTCACCTAGAGTTATGAAACTACATAGGAATATAGTTCAGCATGTGAATTTATGCACCTGAGTTCCTTTTTGGATATTTATTTGCAAGACATGAGTTATGGCCCTTGACTTATGGAAAAAAAAGAACACAAATTGCTTAGAAGTTTGTGTTGCATATATCTTAAAATATTTCACCTATAGTCATGAAACCATGTACAGTGACAGGAAGTAGGGGCACTTGTGTCCTATGGACACACATCTAGATAAACAGTAGATTTCAGTATTGCTTCCATGAAACTCCCATTGTACATTTCATTGCTTTGAAGGATACAGCTGTCTGTAGCTTTGACTGAAAGATATGCCTACCTGCTTAACAAGAAATGCCTGCATTGCCTTAGAAAAATATGCCTGCATTGTCTTTGAAAGATGTGCTTGCATGGTCTCAGAAAGGGATGCCTGCATTGTCTTTGAAAGAGATGCTTGCATATTGTCTTTGAAAGATATGCCTGCATTGTCTTTGAAAGATATGCTTGCATTGTCTTGGAAAAAGGTGCCTGTATTGTCTTGGAAAGAGATGCCTGCATTGCTTCTAATGGCTTTATTTTAAGTTAGATTTATGTTGACAGTTGTTTTCATTATTGTTTTGCCTATACTTGGGATATGACATAATAGCAAGACCATTTTTCTGTTTTCCATACAAAGCTTTTTCATGTGGGCATTGGAAGATTTTAGAATAACATTTTCAGTTTGTAAAAATTGAATTTTTATCATTATCTAGGGAAAAGCAAACAGTCAGTTTGCAAGAGTGTTATTTGTAAGTATGTCTGTTAAAATAAAGTTCAGCCAAATACATTGAGGCAAATAATAGTACCTGTACCATAAAATAAAACAATGGCGTGGTAGAAACCTTGTGACATGGGTGTAGATCAATGTACAGAACTCTTTATTCAACAATCGTTGTACATTTTAATAATCCATTGAGTAGAGATAACCCTAATGCCTTCTTTAAGCCCTTTGGTTCATGTTTATTGCATCGTGTTTAACCTGTCCAGTGTGTGGGATGGTATACAACATGTTAATAAGCATGGATCTAACTCTTGATATGCTCATTGTATTTGTACACTTTATTTATCATTGCAGCATTGTGATGCAGTGTATGTTATAACAGTTTTTGTTCTCTTTATATTGGTATATAATACTGGAATGAAAACGGAAATTTAGGAATATTATGACTTGACAGATGTATTTCTACACCTAGACGTTGATTTTAATTAGAAACATGATGACTGCTATGTTTAGTGCAAATAAAGCTTGCATATGCATCAAGTACACACCTTTTACCAGTACTTCAGAACTTCATAGGAAGCTTTAGGATATTTTAATTTTGAGAGAAGTGCGCATATTTTCTTCGTGATGCAGTGAGATGATTTTTCAATGAGATATTGCCCTTTGATTATTAAATTATGTGCCCAGTCAGTGAAACATGCAATAATCATATTTCAGGGAGCCTCCATCAGCTTTATCGATATTCTTGTTTCAGAGCCAGAGTCAATTTCACTGTCTAGGACCTCATTGGTTTGTGTATATTTTTAAGGCACAGTCTCATATCTCAGTTACGGAATGTTTATATCACACTGTTATGGAGAACAGTTGCTGCCAAAATTATAATTATGATGCTTTATCACATTTTAGTCTTTACTTACTAGAAAGATTATGCTTTCTTTGAAATAATGAAATGAGTTCTCCATGCTGGGCAATGCTTCCGTCTGACCAATAAATGGTATACTCATTATGCTACCTTCTTTATTTTATAACTGAAATGATATCTTCTGATATCAGCTTGAAGCTTAACATGATCATATTGTCTTATTGTTCTTGGTCAGTTGTTTGTGTTCACTTCTTAATTCTTCATTTGCCATGCCTTGTCCATTCCTTGTATGTTGATGTTTTGTGTACTGTATTTGGCAAACCATCTTTCAAATCTTTTCTACAACAGTTGTATTGGGCATTTGTCATTTTGCTATATTTGTTATTCTGTTCAAGAGGTATGTCATAATGATATCTTGTATAACTTTTCATTCTCTTTAACCTTTAGCCTGCTAAATTTCTAAAATGGACTGGTTTATCAGTCAATTTTGGCAATACCATTTATTATTAGAAGGGGTGTACACTGAAAATTTATTGACTGAATAGTGAACAGGCTGATCTTGGTCTGCCATGGTCACTAAGGCAGAATCACTTGCCGCTAGCAGGCTAAAGGTTAACATTAACATGTAATCTATTACAGGTTGTTCTGAACAGAATGGACATAAGTCTTGTAAGCAAGCTGGAAGGAAAACAAATTAAGCATAATTTTAAGTTACAGTTTTACACAGGGGGGCACTTGTACTTGCTGTTAATTAAGGAATTCCTCAGCTTCCTCCTCATGGTGGTTTTTTACTTGTTGAGTAGGTACAAATCTCTATCTGATACATGCTTTTATTAGTTTCTGTACATATGTTTTACAACAATTTGTACTGTGCATTTGCAAGTTATTAGTAAGCAATGTTTGGGCTGGGGCTTGTTAAGGGGAGAGGGGAAAGGAGTTGTTAGGGGGAGCAGGGATGTTAGTTATAGAGGGGCTGTGGACTGGTTTGGTGGGAGGACTGTGGACTGGTTGAGACAGGGGATGGTTGCGGTGCTGGTTTGCAGGGGCGGACTTGGGACTTATTTCGGTAGCAGGGTTAAGATGGGGCCATGTGTGCTTTTTCTAAATAGGTTGGTCTTGGATGGTTGGGGTATGTGAGGCTGGTGTTTAGGGACTGATAGGGTTTGGCGTGTGTGCATCTTTAGCAGATACTGTTTGGGTGCAGCTTGTTGGGCTTGTTAGTTTGTTGTATCAATAGAAGCAATTAAACATGTACCAACTGGTAAATGCACAGAACAAACTGTGACAGCAGTATATAGGAGTAAATGTACATCACCAGCCCCAGCTAGTACATGTAGTACAGAACATATTGTGGTTGCATAACAATTTAATAAATACAAGTCGCAAACTATTTAATGCACAGAACAAATTGAAGATGTACAATACACAGAACAAATTGTTATATCTATATACATTACATAATAACAAATGTACATCGCAAACTACCAGTAAAAAATTAACTTTTTACTTGACAAAATAAAAATCATCATGTAGAGGCATTCCATAGTTAAAAGTGAGTAGAAGCACCCCCTGGTGTAATAATGAAACTGTAAATCATGTTTGGTTGGTTGTGCTTCCTGACAAAGAACAATAAGACATTATGATTATATTCTATGGTCAATATAAAGCTTCAAGTAGATCTAAGAAGAAATGAGCCATGCCATGGGAAAACCAACATAGTGGCCTTGCGACCAGCATGGATCCAGACCAGCCTGCGCATCCGCGCAGTCTGGTCAGGATCCATGCTGTTCGCTAACAGTTCCTCTAATTGCAATAGGTATTGATAGCGAACAGCATGGATCCTGACCAGACTGCGCGGATGCGCAGGCTGGTCTGGATTCATGCTGGTCGCAAAGCCACTATGTTGGTTTTCTCATGGTGCAGCTCAAATAGTTTCAATTATAAAAGGAAGCAGGTAGCATAATGAATAAGCAGTTTGTTGGCTGAAAGGAAAGTGCTTTGTTGTGAACTGATGAACATAAAAACTGGAAGTTAAAATGTCACAAAGACTAAATATAACTTCGGCAGCAATTCACCTCCATAAACTGTCTAAGACCTCACTGGTTAATGTATATTATTAGAATAGAATGCGAGACCTCAATGGTGTTCTGTTAATATCCCTGTCAATGACCCCACAGTTAAATGTAGCATATATTTCTTTAGAAAATACCAATTCTTGCTTAGATTTCAAAGTTTTATGTATAATTTTCAGAGTGGAATGTCTATTTCTCTATCTCGGACCTCACTAATCAGCCAATCCATGACAGATCTCTACAGATCATCAGAGAATCTCTCCGGTAGTGGGTACGTATGATTGAATTATGCAAGTTTTAGTACAGTCAGATCTGTGTTAAAGGTGGTCAGTCACATTTAATCAACATTTAATGACATTTTTTACTTTTTGTATATTCTGGTAGAGAATTATTTAAGGAACAAAAAGACTGATTACATAGAGTTAGATTCCTATTTGAACTGTATATTTTATTATTTTTATAAAATTTTGTAATTACTCCCCTTTAATATGAAAGTATATAAAAAGCTGGGTATTTCTTTTTATTTCGATACAATGTCTAGTTTTACATTTGCATTCGATATACATATCAACTATTGAACAATCTGAACCAAAATGCAAGTAGGCAAAGGGAGGTAATAATAATTTTTCAAACTTGCGTTTCTAATGAATTCCATCTAAATACATAATTTTTAATGCAAATATTTTACAAATATATTACAATATGTCTAATATTTATACATTTCCTTAGGCAAAGTATGTTTATCAAAATTATACTTATGATAAAATAACTCTATCTTGGTTGGGCAACCAGGATAGAAAAATGAAATTTTAATAATACCACCAGTGAAAATCTAATTTGTATCAAGTGTTAAGTGAACATAAATGAGTGTAAATGATCAGATGCTAAAGTTTCGAACAAATCCGTTACATGGCCAAAATCTGATTATCGACCTTTAATCAATCAGTCAAAGAACGACAAATTGGCTGCTGAATGCAGGTGACTGCCTAATGCAGGTTGTGATATTTTTCTGTGGAAACCATGATACATAATGTATAATATGTGGTCAAATTATGTGCATGTACTATCATGGTTTTAATGAATGTAAGACACTACTGGTATCTTAAGATTAACATGGTGAGGAAAGTACATAACATATTCTTAACAAGTTGAGGATTAAGTAGGAAAAAGGTTTAAGTGATCATTAAATGGGTCCGGGATGGACACTGACAGTGGTCTGCTGACACACAGACAGTAGATTTTCAAGTGGACCAGTGGATCTTAAGAAGTTGACAGCCAGGCCACCAAGAAATCCAAGACAGTCAATTTAAATTTACATAAAAATATCAAACATCCAATTAATTAAGGGTTTTGAAAGCATTACAAAGCTCCAGTCTGGCCAAATGTAGAAATAGAATGTAGCTGGTTTTCCCTTTTCCTTTTCCCTGGGTAGTACTGAAGTAGAAGTGAAAATTGATTACCATTCAATGCTATAAAAAAGATGAATATATTGCAACACAGGAAATAAATCAATTACTAGGCAGATTTTACTGTCCTGTGAACATGCAGAAATCTCATTCCTAGTCTTTAAAGAGTTTGTAAGGGAATAGTCCAAATAGCAGATCCTTGCCATGTTGAAGTGCAAAATGGCCTCAAGATTTTTTGCCCAAATTTTGTAGTTTTTAGCTCACCTGAGCAAGGTGAGTTATTGTTATCGCTTGATGTTCGGCGTCTGTCTGTCATCTGTCAACATTTAGCTTGTGTATGCCATAGAGGCTGTATTTTTCAACTGATCTTCATGAAATTTGGTCAGAATGATTGCCTTGATAAAATTTAGGCCAAGTTTGAAAATGGATCATCTGGAATCAAAAACTAGGTCACTAGGTCAAATCAAAGAAAAACCTTGTGTATGCGATAGAGGCTGTATTTTTCAAGTGATCTTCATGAATTTTAGTCAGAATGATAACCTTGATGAAGTCTAGGCCAAGTTCGAAAATGGGTCATCTGGGATCAAAAACTAGGTCACTAGGTCAAATCAAAGAAAAACCTTGTGTATGCGATAGAGGCTGTATATTTCAACTGATCTTCATGAAATTTTGTCAGAATGATTACCTTGATAACTTTTAGGCCAAGTTCCAAAATGGGTCATCTGAGGTCAAAAACTAGATCACTAGGTCAAATCAAAGAAAAACCTTGTGTATGCAATAGAGGCTGTATTTTCAACTGATCTTCATGAATTTTGGTCATAATGATTTCCTTGATGAAATCTAGGTTGAATTTGAATATGGGTCATCTGGGGTCAAAAACCAGGTCACTTGGTCAAATCAAAGAAAAACCTTGTGTATGCAATAGGGGCTGCATTTTACACCATATCTTCATGAAATTTGATCAGAATGTTTGTCAGGATGAAACCTACGTTGAGTTTGAATATAGGTTATCTGGGGTCAAAAACCAGGTCACCCGGTCAAATAAAAGAAAAACCTTGTGTACCTGATAGGGGCTGCATTTTACACTGGATATTCATAGAATTTAGTCAGAATAATTGCCTTGATGAAATCTAGGTCAAGTTAGAATATAGGTCATCTGTGGTCAAAACCTCGGTCACTGTGTCAAATCAAAGAAAAACCTTGTGTATACAATAGGGACTGCATTTTACACTGGATCTTCATGAAATTAAGTCCTGAAACCTAAGTTATGTACGAACATGGGCCACCTGGGGTCAAAAACTCGGTCACTAGGTCATATCAAAGAAAAACATCGTGTATGCAACAGGAACTGCATTTTACACCCAATCTTCAGGAAATTTGATTTAAATGTGTCGAGATGAAATCTAGGTCAAGTTCGAATATGGGTCATCTGGGTTCAAGAACTAGGTCACCCGGTCAAATCAAAGAAAAATCTTTTGTACGCACTAGGGGCTGCATTTTACACCAGATATTCATAACATTTAGTCAGAATGACTGCCTTGATGAAATCTAGGTCGGGTTTGAATATGGGTAATCTTGGGTCAAAAACTAGGTCACTAGGTCAAATCAAAGAAATTACTTGTTTACACTTAAGAGACCACATTTTTGGTCCAATCTTAATGAAAATTGGTCAGAATATTTGTTTCCATGAAATCAATAGGTCAAACATGTTTACATTGTTATGGTGTGTTTCTCAGGTGAGTGACCTAGGGCCATCTTGGCCCTCTTGTCTTAGATTTTGTTGTATAGCTGTCTGTTTATGTAGAGAAAATGTTACCATAAGTTTGATATGATTTCAGGTGGGAGTTAGACAGCTCACACAGGGAGGAACAAGAGAAAATTGAAGAACTAAAGTAGGTTACTAGGAGTAACAGCTTTATGTAACAGTATACTCACACATTAACATAATCTCACTAACATACTAATATATATCATTATTCATTGTATCCTTTATACTTCATCATCATCATCATCATAGAATATTTCATTGTTAGCTCAGCTGTTTGAAGAAAAGGTAGAGCTGTTGCACTCACCCATTCGTCAGCATCTGGGCTTTGCCGAATTTTGATAAGTTCTTTATATGTAAAGTGGTTTCTCTCTAACATCTAGTGGGAATAGATTGAAGTTACACACACTATCTGACAAACAGTGTGCAGGTTTCTTAATTCCTTTTTGCTTTTTCGCAAAGATAAGGCCCTGATTTAGACTTAGCAGTTCTTGTTCTCCAACTTTTTGTATATGCATTTTGATAATGTGCTTGACATTTTCTCGCCATTTGATGTTATTTTGCCAGTTTAATGTCCCATCTATTGTTTATATTTGTATGTGAATTATCCTGATGAAGGTGTTAGCTGAAATATTGATGCAATAAATTACTATACACAAAACTTATATACATGTTGTTGTTGAAATACCTTCTACTATATCTGAGATTACAAGACCTATATTGAGAGTAAAGTCTGGTAAAGCTTCTGGTTTTGGCAGTATTCCTAGTGATCTTTTGAAGAAAAATTGTTCAATTTCTGTCTTGCATATTTTGTATAATGCCTGTTTTGAAAAAGGAATTATCCCTTTAGATTGGGGTAAGGTAGTCATTAACCCAATACCAAAAGCAAACATTTTCGAATCCTTTTGATCCACTTTCATACATATTGCCTTATGGCACAGAGTTTTGTTGGACTCGGGTTTTATCTATAGAAACCCACCATTTAGTTATATGACTTCAGATGTCAGATCAAGGTGTTGGAAGATCGCTACCATGCTGAGGAGGAAGAACGTATCAACAAACAGGTTTCCATGGAAATAGAGTTGGAGAAAAAACAGAATCAGCTCAACAAGGCATACAAAGAGCTAGAAAAAGTCCAAACTGAGGTCTTACAGGTATTTTCTTTACTTCCTATCTGTGTAAGTAGTGTCTAGGCCTTTATATCTATATTAAATAATTATGTGACAAAAAATAAAGGAAAAATATGTAGTATTTAAAGACTTAAATCACATCTCATGAAGAGATTCATTCAAACTGAATCTGTTATTATTTTGCATGGTTGCATACTCGGCTTCCAAATAATCTTCTGACAGATTTTATTGTAAGGACTCCTTATACCATTTCATGTACCGGTATATAATATGCAGTGATATGTTAAAATAAAATTTATCTTGTACATGTATATGGAAATGAAAATATATTTCTGAATGTTAAATTATGCTAGTATATTTTGTGTTTGCATGGTAATGTCATTTGATTGATGGATGCATAATTTGATTGTAACAGATATTTTTTAAAGTCTTTGTTATGTGCAGCTATGACTAGCTGTTTTGTGGAATGTAAAAGAATGTGTATTTGTAGTTTACTGGCAGCCATGACCATATGATTTCTTTTTCTTATTTTCTCTAGGGGGAATTATACATTAATTTTATCTATTCAAAAAGCAATGATACCAGAAAGCCTTGTATTAAAGAAGATACCTGATAGTATGATTTCTAGTGAAGAACAATTTTTCCACTGAGTCATGCAGACAAAAATCTTTACACTGTGATAATTTTTACACCATTTGGTGAATATTGCTTTGTTGTACCCCCCGACAACAAAGTTGTAAGGGGGGGTATACTGGTTTCAGGTTGTCTGTCTGTCCGTCTGTCTGTCTGTCCCTCTGGTCGTCTGTCCGTAGACGCAATCTTGTGCGCACCATCTCTCCTTATCCCCTTGACAGAATTTAATGAAACTTCACACAAGTGATCAGTACCAACAGTAGTTGTGCATGGGGCATGTTAGGTTCTTTTAGAAAAAAATTTTTCAGAGTTATGGGACTTTGTTTTTTTGTGACTATACTATATACATAGACACAATCTTGTGTGCACCATCTCTCCTCATTCCCTGGACACAATTTAATGAAACTTCACACAAGTGATCAGTACCAACAGTAGTTGTGCATGGGGCATGTTAGGTTCTTTTAGAAAAAAAATTGCAGAGTTATGGGACTTTGTTTTTTTGTTACTATAATATATACATAGACACAATCTTGTGCGCAGCATCTCTCCTCATCCCCTTGACACAATTTAATGAAACTTCACACAACGGCAAAGCCAAGATAAATGGGCACTTTCATATTCCCCTGTGTTATATGTTGATTTCTGACAACATTTAAGGAATACAATATCATCTTATTCTTTTTTAAAAAGATATTGACCATTTATTTAATTACTATTTTAGTTTGTTACAGTTTTTATTTCAAGTTTTCAAACTTCAACTGACCTTCAGGTAAGACATATTTTTTACAGATTTGAAATTGGTCCGAAAATATTCAAGATATTTGTAAGTAACTAAATCCATCACTTCGTTATGCGTTGATGGTTTTTACCTGCTCTGTTTCTACAAAGGGAATACCAAAGTTATTCTTTGAACTGGCAGATATAATCATTATGATCATGAAAAAGAAACACATTTGCCAGCATCTAAAAGCAAGATATTGATTTGCACTACATTATTTTCTGAAAAATGATAGCTGAATCTTGACATTTTTATGTAGAGTCCGTAGCCCCATTTTCAACAGTGTACCACTTGCACAAAAACAAGAGCAATATAAAAATGAACCCTTTGATTATTTTCGGGTTATCCCACATACTAACTACAGAAAAGACATTTCTTCAGAGAAGAAGCAGAAAAAAGTTTTGAACAAAAATTGGTTGTCCGTAGCCCTGTAGAGTCCGTAGCCCCACCATATTCATGCAACTAAATCAGAATTTTTTATGCAATAATCATATCTAATACTAATATTTTTTCTCATTTATGATATAACAAAAGAGCTTCATTCTTTCAAACATCTAAGGTGTTGATAGTAAACAGTATAATGGGAAAAAAGATATAATTGTAATAAATTAATTACATTTTTGCCAATTTCCAACACTAATCTTACAGATCTAATGCATATTGATGTTTGTTTAGTATCATAAAGTACGGTTAAGGATACACTGTATCAGACTTATAATAAAAATTGTATTAACAAAGTATTAATTATACAAGTTAAAATGTTATACAAGGGGCCTACGGACTCTACACTTCTATAACGAGTCCCGTTTCTGTTACATTTACCAGTCTATTTCCAGATAATGTAAAGAAACAAACATATCAAACATGAGACCTGTAACAAGGAACCAAATAGCTGAAGAAAGCAATTTTTTGCATAATTTTATGACTGTTGACTGAAGCAGGGATGAAACATGTTGTGTAGAGTCCGTAGCCCTATATTAGTCTATATTTTAAATATGCAACCATTCTATATTTGAATTCAGGAACTTCTTTTCTAGTTTTAAACATGTTTTATTTAAGAAATATTTATAGCAAAACAGTGCTTTATCACTATTTATACAAGATGGGCGGTTATACGTCGAACATATTAATTTTACGAGGGCACAGCCCAAGTGAAATTATTCGGACGACGTATAACGCCGAGTGTATAAATAGTGATATTGATAAAGCACTGTTTTGCTATAAATTATTTCGATTCTAATAATTTCTTTATTGTAAAAATTATATCAAATATAATCATAATGGAACTGTTTCTTCGTGCAAGCATGGCGCCAAAAGTAGGTCTTTGTTTATACATGCCAGGACCAGAAATGGTAATAAGTCTTGCGGTAGAGTTCTATTCGGATGAAAATTATTGTGAATTATTCAGCAAAGCGAATAACTAAGTATGTTTGTAAATTAATCAACGCATTTGTGCAATGTGACATTTTGTTTAAAACATATTATTAAATTAAATATTTCATGACATCTGAAAGTGCTATTTCTTGATGGGTACACGGCGCTAAATATCACATTGACGAGACGTCAACATAATATCGTTGTGATGATTAAAGCATTGTTAGTCATATTAGAATGTGATTAATCTTCCTGTTAAAACCAAAAGTGAGGTACACTGACACATTTCAATGATTTGTTCATGTTCTTTTTATGATGAAACAGTTTGTTCACTTGTGTCTTTACAAAGTTTAAATAATCAAAATGCAAAAAAAAAAAAGAAATAAAATAAAATTGTTAGTTAATAATGCCCTTAAATGCCCTAAGAATTATAAGACTGTCAGAAAATATCACTACCGTAATTCTGGAAACTGACTATGAAATATTATACTGCTGCAACTATTTTACTAGTAACCATATATGGATGTAGAGTCCGTAGGCCTTGATATCAATTTGTATTGGGTTCTGTATCAGAAAAGTGTTTAAAGTTATTATCTGAAACCTTTAGTTCAATTTATATACATATTTCTTAATAGGTTTCAAGGAAGCTTGCCATACTCTTCTTAGTTTTCTGTTCAGAATGTAAAATGGAAGGCAGTGCATGTTGTCTCATTTGATGGTACTTTGATATCCAGCTCTGGATATATTATGAAATTCATAAAATCAACTTTATATTCCATAAAGCAATATTGAAAACATCTTAATGCAACTATTTAACTTATTTTCAACACCATGAATAACTTTTTCTGTGTTATCTAGGTATGTTATGCTTTGGCATGTAGAGTCCGTAGGCCCTAAGAGATGTGGTTCCTTGAGCATCCGTAACTTTTTTATTTCGCATAATTGAAGAAAACCCTGATAGATTCTTGTGCTCAAAGGATGTACCTTGAAATCACATGATAAGATATGAAATTTTGATTGAGTTTAAAATTCACCATATGTGCAACATCAGGGGTACCCTTTATCTTGGCTATGCCGACAAGTGATCAGTAACAACAGTAGTTGTGCATGGGGCATGTTAGGTTCTTTCAGAAAAAAAAATTCCAGAGTTATGGGACTTTGTTTTTTTGTTACTATACTATAGACATAGACACAATCTTGTGCGCACCATCTCTCCTCATCCCCTTGACACAATTTAATGAAACTTCACACAACTGATCAGTAACAACAGTAGTTGTGCATGGGGCATGTTAGGTTCTTTCAGCGACAAAAATTGCAGAGTTATGGGACTTTGTTTCTTGTTAACATACTATGTACATACAGTCTTCATATGCAATCTTGTGTGTGCCTAATCTACCAAACCCTTAAACACAATTTAATGAAACTTCACACAAGTGATCAGTACCAACCCTAGTTGTGCATGGGGCATGTTACATTCTTTTAGATAAATATTCTGCATAGTTATGGGACTTTGTTTTTTGTTACTATACTGTATACATACAGTCTATATACATACAGTCCACATAATTATGCAGTCTTGTGTGTGTCAAATTGCACTGTACTGTGTCAGTGCATGCGGGGGGTACATTCATCACCTTTAGTGATAGCTCTAGTTTATATCTGTCAGTTGGTCTGCCAGTTGGCTTCCAACAATAACTGAAGACCACTTTAGTCTATGACTGTCAAACAACATAGGAGGGTTGTCTGTACTGGTTAACCTGTTGGATTTTGATCAATAATTTTTAAAAATGTGAGAGCATATTGCTGTCCAACTTCATAGGATGATTGTGTGTCAACCATAGATGGTCCCATCTGTTTTCTTAATTGGAGGATTGAAGGTCAAGGTCACAGAGACTTTGTGTGGGTCAAAATGGTTTCTGATCAGTAACGGTCAAGGTCACAGAGACTTTGTGGATCAAAATGGTTTCTGATCAGTAACGGTCAAGGTCACAGAGACTTTGTGGATCAAAATGGTTTCTGATCAGTAATGGTCAAGGTCACAGAGACTTTGTGGATCAAAATGGTTTCTGATCAGTAACGGTCAAGGTCACAGAGACTTTGTGGATCAAAATGGTTTCTGATCAATAAGTGTAGAAAGAATAGGCCTAGAGTACAGGAAGATTGTCTGTGATTAATATGTGGCCTCTATAATTTATGGGATCAGAGGAAAAAGTCAATAGTTATGAGCCTCCAAACAGTTTCCATTAAACAGCTTTATGACACGTTGACTAATGTTTGTCAGACATTATATGGTATGGTGATTACCTATGGTCAGTTTAGAATCAGTAAGTCAATGCTCAAGATGATTGTGACTTTGAAACACAAACATTGCTAGTCTGTAATTAGGCACAGTTTGCTGCCAAAGGTCAGTAAATAACCTCTTGTTTTCAAGGTCTGTTAATATTAAAGGTCAAAACCATAAGTTTGTGTACTAGCAATTGCTTTGTCACATAGTTTACACAGCAAGTTGCAGGGGGAGTATGTATGTAACAAACAGCATATGTTTACTAAGACAAAGAAGAAATCATGCTTCTATGTGACATAGTATCCATTTTGATTAACCTTTATTGTTCCTATACTTCAGCATCTGATTTTATGTACTTAAAACTTATTACAGAATTAAGATTTGTCCTAAACAGCTTATGTCCAGTTTCACATAAATACAGTGTACACCAAGTAGCATAGAACTCTTCCTGTGAATTCCTCTATATTTATCCATACTTTTATTTTATCCCCAGGCACACCAGTTTGATCATATACCCATTAAACTACCAAAGGTACCATATTTCTGCTTTTATTTCCGTTAACTTTTAAAGGGGCTGTCCTCCAGATTAATATCAAAATATTTTGAAAACATAGAAGTATTTATTTAAGCTGATATTTTATGATTGTGATAAAAAGTCAAGCTTAATTTCTGTGACATGATATTTTTATACTGGGACCAATTCTTTTGAGAGCTTTCCTTTTTATTTTGCATACTATACAAATGTTTTATATGAAATACTGCCTACAACTCACTGAATCACCCTTGTTCACTTTTAATTTATAATAATAAAAAAAAGTTGTCTATAGATTTTGAATCATGCTTGGTCACTTTTTATTTATGATAATTGACAAATAATGATTATTTTACCAAATTAAAGTAGTCTCTTAATTTTGAATCACACTTGTTCACTTTTTATTTACGACAATTAACAAATAAAAGTACTCGTTAAATTTTGAAAAAGTTTAGATAAATTTGGAGGAATGCCCCTTTAATCTATTAACTGTATTTTATTAGCGGAATAAAGATGCTTAGTTGCTAACATTTTGTTACTTAATTAGTTTGAAGTAATTATATAACATGGAATGTTTTAACAGTAATTATGTAGCTATTTGTTATACCCCCACCAAACATGTTTGTTATACCCCCACCAAACATGTTTGAGGGGGGTATATAGGAGTCAGTTTTGTCACGTCCCGTCGTGTCCCGTCCCGTCCCGTCGCGTCCCGAAATCTATTATCTCAGTTATTACCAAATAGATTTGATTCAAACTTAAAATACATGTTCCACCTTATCACCCATATCATGTGACACAAGGTGCATAACTCTTGACACCAAGTTTTCATGAATTATGTCCCCTTATACTTAGAATTTAAGGTTAATTTTGTTGTATTTTCACTATATCTCAGTTATTACTAAATGGATTTGATTCAAACTTAAAATAGATGTTCCACCTCATCACCCACATCATGTGACATAAGGTGCATAACTCTGACACCATTTTTTTATGAATTATGCCCCTTTTTACTTAGAATTTAAGGTTGATTTTGATGTATTTTCACTTTATCTCAGTTACTACTGAATGGATTTGATTCAAACTTAAATAGATGTTCCACTCATCACCCACATCATGTGCCCACATCATGTGACACAAGGTGCATAACTCTTACACCAAGTTTTTCATGAATTATGTCCCCTTTTACTTAGAATTTAAGGTTAATTTTGTTGTATTTTCACTATATCTCAGTTATTACTAAATGGATTTGATTCAAACTTAAAATAGTTGTTCCACTCATCACCAGATGATGTGTCATAAGGTGCTTAACTCTGACATAAATTTTTTATGAATTATGTCCCCTTTTACTTTAAATTTAAGGTTGATTTTGATGTATTTTCACTATATCTCAATTATTACAAAATGGATTTGATTCAAACTTAAAATAGATGTTCCACCTCATCACCCACATCATGTGACACAAGGTGCATAACTCTGACACCAATTTTTCATGAATTATGCCCTTTTTACTTAGAATTTAAGGTTAATTTTGATGTATTTTCACTATATCTCAATTACTACTGAATGGATTTGATTCAGACTTAAAATAGATGTTCCACCTCATCCCACATCATGTGACACAAGGTGCATAACTCTGACACTATTTTTCTTGAATTGTGTCCCCTTTTACCTAGAATTTAAGGTTAATTTTGATGTATTTTCACTATATCTCATTCTGATTGGCTTAGAGCCAAAGGGAAGTAACCTTTTTAGCTCATCTGATTTTTGAAAAAAAATGATGAGTTATTGTCATCACTTGAGCGGTTGTCGGCGTCGGCGTCGGCTGGTTAAGTTTTATGTTTAGGTCAGCTTTTCTCCTAAACTATCAAAGCTTTTGCTTTGAAACTTGGAAGACTTGTTCACCATCATAAGCTGACCCTGTATAGCAAGAAACATAACTCCATCTTGCTTTTTGCAAGATTTATGGCCCCTTTTGTACTTAGAAAATATCAGATTTCTTGGTTAAGTTTTATGTTTAGGTCAACTTTTCTCCTAAACTATCAAAGCTATTGCTTTGAAACTTGGAATACTTGTTCACCATCATAAGCAGACCCTGTACATCAAGAAACATAACTCCATCTTGCTTTTTGCAAGAATTATTGCCCCTTTTGGACTTAGAAAATCAGTTTTCTTGGTTAAGTTTTATGTTTAGGTCAGCTTTTATCCTAAACTATCAAAGCTATTGCTTTGAAACTTGCAACACTTGTTCACCATCATAAGCTGACCCTGTACAGCAAGAAACATAACTCCATCCTGCTTTTTGCAAGATTTATGGCCCTTTTGGACTTAGAAAATATCAGATTTCTTGGTTAAGTTTTATGTTTAGGTCAACTTTTTCTCTTAAACTATCAAAGCTATTGCTTTGAAACTTGCAACACTTGTTCACCATCATAAGCTGACCTGTACAGCAAGCAACATAACTCCATCCTGCTTTTTGCAATAATTATTGCCCTTTTGGACTTAGAAAATCATTTTCTTGGTTGAGTATTATGTTTAAGGCAACTTTTCTCATAAACTATCAAAGCTATTGCTTTAAAACTTGCAACAGTTTTTCACAATCATAAGTGGACACTGTACATCAAGAAACATAACTCTATCCTGCTTTTTGCAAGAATGATGGCCCTTTTTAGACTTAGAAAATCATGGGTAGGACAATATTTCTATTATACAAAAAAAAATCAGATGAGCGTCAGCACCCGCAAGGCGGTGCTCTTGTTTTAACCTTTGTACTGAGTTTCTTCCCCTTAAATTCCAGGAATTAGTCTATTTTTAGAAATCCTATTTTTAGATTTTCAATATTTTAGGTATTTTTCTAACTTTTTTATTATAAGTCCTATGTAAAAAATAAAAACATTTTTCCGTGGTAACATGGGTCGGTAAGACACTTTTTTGTATTCACTTTTAGTGTAGCTCTTATATCAGAGATTTAGTATATTTACTAGTATTACTATACTAGTATTATACTAGTATTACTTATATGTGGAAGCCCAGGATGAAGTACTCCAAAGAATTTTTAAGATTCCTTATGGTTGCCATTCTTCTGTGACAAGACCGTATGGTGGGGGTATGAGTCACTCCTGTGACAGTTCTAGTTTGGTTTGTTTTCCAAAAATAGTGGCAGCATCTTGTAACATTCTAGTGATTGAAGTCAAAGTATGAAAATATTACGTACAGTAGATGTTGGTATTATGAAGTGTGTTAAATTTCTTTCTAAAGAGATGTGTCATATTCATGATGCTCTTGAATTAATATTTCCTTTTACAAACAGAAACACACCTGATAAAAGATACCACAATCTTCTGTATGTTAGGTACACGCTTTATCATAAATCATAAAGCACCTTGAATGAGTACTAACTATATATGTATGTGTTACCAGGGTGCTCAGATAGATGACCTGTTGAAGAATTTAGATGTGAAGGAGAAGACACTGATAGAGACATGCAGACAGAATAGTGAAACTTTACATATAGTAAGTATATACAACTAAGTAGAAATAAAGTGTCTCCAGGACATCTGCTGCAACTTTGTAAGTAGAAAATCGTTATGGATTATATAGTTAACTTCCAGTGAAATGATCTAAATTTTAAATGCAAGGAATTGTATTTTTTTCCTGATTTCTTTGATATAAGCAATGTGAGCAATGATAAAATTATCTCTCTGTTCAGTTCACAGGTCTCCGTTGATAATAGGCTGTCAGATACCACAATCCAGACTATAATATGCTAGTCTCAGAGCCCTGTATTTTATCCTTTTGACAAGCCTTACATGTCTCAAATATCTCTCCCTGCTCTGTTCTAACATGTCTTAAGTTCTTTGGCAACTGCTTTATAACATTAACCTTTACCTTGCTAAATTTCTAAAATGGACTGGTCCAGCATTCAATTTGGACAGTACCGCTTATTTTTCAAAGGTTTGTTCACTGAAAATTTTCTGACTGAATAGCAAACAGTGTAGAATGTTGGATGTAGGATGGGCAGGCTGATCTTGGACTGCACTGGTCGCAAAGGCAAAATCACTTGCCACCAGCAGGCCAAAGGCTTAGTTTAAACTAATTTGTTTCAGCTAGATTGTGAGAAAGCTTGTAGCTTATTTGAATCACTCTTAAGTCTACTTCCTGAAAAAACCAGCACTGGTGTTATATGAGATGGCATAAACATGACCCTGTTTGGGCTCAAACCCACGACCTTCGGGTTGTTGGCCCAAACCTTAACCACAAGACCACACCTCCATTCTAACATTTGCCTACTAATGTTACATAATTTATATTTCTAGAAAATGGAGACACTGAGAAGTGACAATGAAGTCCACAAACAGAGTGTACAAGCTCAGATAACTCTGCTTGATGACAGGTGTAGACTCAAAGACAATGAGATCCAACTGCTCGATGATGAACTTTTGGTAAAAGAACAGGCAGCAAAAGAACAAGATAAGGAGGTACAAAAACTAAGCTTAAGAACATATACGATGGCTTTTCAAAAATATGTTAGACATCTTTCTGTCAAAAGCCGCATATAGAGCAATGTGGAATATATCATTGTTATTCGGAATCATTCTTAACTTGGACTTACATTTTCTGTAAATGCAAAATTGCATACGATGATTGCCTATGGTCCGTAGATTACCTGTTTCTGGGTAAGTAGGTCAAAGGTAATGATCACAGTATAAGGCTCTCTGATCAGCAGTTTCATAATACTTTGACCTGGTATGTAAAATAGTCTTTGAATGATTGCCCTTCATTGGTACTTATGGGTCATTAGGTCAAAGGTCAAGGTTTAGCTTCTGGCTGAAAACAACATGCAGACTTACATTATTGGCATATATCATTTTATTATACCTCACATAAATGTCCAATGCAAATTTCCCATCAGTTTAACTTGAATAATATATCATATTCCCCAGTGATTTTATATCACATGCGCAAAATCATTATTTTCAATTTCTGCGCAGGTGATATGATCCAAAATTTCATATCACATGCGCAACAGTGTTATTTTGTTTTTCTGCGCATGTGATATTATTTTTTCATATCACCCGTTGAGAGATTGATACTTCTGCATTGATTAAAAGAGTGAGTCGATAAATTTTCAGACGAGGTGCTTATATAATTATACTTTAGGATTAAATTACCCTTTTCTGCTGCTCTTGCATGTGCGAACACAGCCGAATTTTGTTTTCATGCTACGTGCAAAATATTTCGAAAACAATTTTTCATCAAATATTGAATCGAAACTACTATAATAAGTTTGGAAATGATCTTAGAAAATGAGCGCTCACTCTTACATGTTTCGTTTAAAAAAAAAAAGAAAGTTTATATTAGAATAAATATAGTATGTAAACGTCTCGATTAAATCTATCAAAAAAGTCTTATTACATGGCAAAGTCGCCACAAATTATAAGTGCTAACAAGAAAAGACTTTTTAATTCTGTCTTCTTTATTAGGTTAGTAATTATTCTTTAATGTTAAATAAATTACTATGTTGATTTTCCAGTAAATGCTTTGACCCTTATAATCTTTCGGTATAATAAAATAAATATTGCATTCCTGAGAGGGTGATATAAAAAATGTTCACCGCTCGAAATATGAATATAGACCTCGGCTGGCGCCTCGGTCAGTATTCATATACCTCGCGGTGAACATTTTTCATATCACCCTCTCAGGAATGCAATATTTATATAATGTTTTACAAGCAGCTCTTGTTGTTACATATTCTCCTATAATACTTTTTTTTTTAAAAGTAATATTGTTTTTTTGTTTGTTTACTTTTTCACAGGATCAGAAAGTAATTGATGCAGAACAAAAGCAACTTGACAAAATGAAGAAAGACTTTGAGATCATCTTTCATGAACAGTTGGAGGAGAATGAATCTTTGAAAGAGAAATTTCAAGAAATTGAAATGGAAGTAAATCAACTGCAATCTCAATTTGACAAAAAAGAATCTGAAATGAAGGAGAGATGGAAGAAGAATGTGGATGAGATTGCTAATGAGAATCATGAAATTGAAGAAGCTTGGAATGATCTGAAAGACCAGGAAAAGGAATATGACGAATGTTTGAAATCAGAAACATTGACTGAAAAAGAGAGGAGAGATATTGAAATAGAAAAGGAACAACTTGAAGAAGCGAAAAGTCTTCTGAAACTTGAAGAAGAGAAAGTAGCAACTAAAGAAAGAAAAATTCTTGATGCAATTGAAGTGGAAATGGACAGATGGGAACAATATAAAAAAGAAGAACAGAATAAGGTTGATAGAATGAAGAAAGATGTAGCAAAAGAGGCTAAAAGTAAAGAATTAGATTCCCTTAGTAGTAAAATAGAAGAAATGGAAACAAATATTTCAGATATGGTTAGTGATTTAAAAAAGCAAAATGTTGTGTTAAAAGAGTTTGAAAAAGACATTGACACAAAAAAGTCACAATTTTTGGATGAAAAAGAGGATATTATAAGAGAAAAGAATGATTTAAGTAGCTCACAGTGTAGGGCTGTGATAAAACTGGAACAGGAGATTATATCAATAAATGAAGAATTAAATTCTGTAGAGGAAAATCTCAGTGAACAATTGAAGGAGATTCAGGAAGAAAGGAAAAGGTAGGTGAAAATCTAGTCCAACTTGCATTGTAATTTTCACTTTCATTTCATTTCAGTGTGATATTACGTCCAACTCAGTCATGTATGAAAACCCAAATAATCATTAGTACATGTAATTCACAGTCAAACAATAATTGTAAGCACAATAACATAAGACATGAGTAAAAGCTTTTAATTTGCTGAAGGTAATGTATTTATCTTGTGGGTAGATAAGTGGTTTTAGCTTATTCCACATAAAACCTGCAGGAAAAAAAACAGCCATTGAGTATATATACATGAACATATGGCATTTAGCACAATGCAGAAATGGAGTTTGATCTGTCCACTAAAATAGTTTCTGTATTTAAATGTTGTCAGTAAAAAATAGTTCCGTATAAAATATAACTACAATTGCACCAAATTTGAATGCACTTTGAATTTGCCTGACACGTTGTGTTTTCTGAATACTTTGTCCATGTACTACAAAATGCTCACGATGTGACATATCATGTGTTGCACAAAACCATGCACAAGAGAAAATTTGCTATTCTGAAATATTTTTCTTTTTGTCATTAAATCATCAGTGTATTAACAATCATTTCTGGAAGGCTAAAGTACCTCAGTTACGCAGAATTTTAAAAGTGGTTGCTTGTGACTTTGGGAATGGACTGGGAAGGGAGGTAACTAGAGTCATGGATTGGGTCTGGTGAAAATCCATCATGATATGACAGTTTTGTATTTAACTTGATTCTGCTAAACTTAATATGTAAAGTGGATATTTCTTTTGTTAGTGTGTGATTGAACTTCCTATTTTTATCATGCAGTACCTTGACCATCGTTTAACTGTATTTTAGCTTGCTGTTACTGAAGAAGTCTCAGAGTATGGCTGACTCGGGTATAGGAGATCTGGATGAACAATTACAGCAGGTTGAGATGACCGATGAAGATCAACAAAAGATAGAACAAAAGAGAAAGGTATTTTACTGAACACATCCAACTGTTTTTCATACACATTTAACTCCGATTCTCAGCCTGCCTGGTTTGCTAAGCAGATAGAGCACTGGACTGTGTCTCAATAGACCTTGAATTTGATTCGTGGGAGAGAAGGAATGTTTTATTTGATTTTCTGATGCCTTTTGGGAAGTTGTCAGCTATATGTGGAGAATGGAGAACAAGTCAGTACTGATGTACAGAATCCAGGATGTTGATACTGGTTCAGTTAGCTAGCTGCCTTTACACAGCTGAAATACTGTTTTAAAATTAGTGTTAAATCCATGTGAGTCAAACAAATGGGTTCCTTCAGATTCTGAAATATGGAATAAAGAAAAATCTGCATTTTCATCTTTTTGAAATACTGTTCCTTTTGAAAGTTTCTTTACTTATGATATGTTTAAGTGTAAGAGGCACACATTATCTAATAATAGCTGGCATTTCTGGAAAGAAGAGATGCATGTTTTTTTTATTACTTATTGACTCAAATTCAATTTCCAGATACTTCTAAGAAAAGATGACCTATATTTATTTGATGTTGAATTAATTTGTAAGTATTTTATTTTCTCCTCTCTATAAGGAGCTTGAAGATTTGCAGGCAGCAGTTGATAGAGCCCAGGAAGCATTGGAGGAGAAAGTGCGGGGCTTTGACCAGGCACGAGATTACGAGCTAGATATTATAGAACTGGAGAAAGATAACCTTCAGGAGAGAGTCAGACAAGACAGGTAAGTAAGAAAATATGAAGTTTCTTCTTGAGAATAGCAGATTACCATGTAATAACATATAATAAAACAGTGATGTAAGTTGAAGACTTTGCCTGAATGTTTATTCTTAACAAAAACTTTAGTCATGTTTACCACTTAGTAAGCTGTTTACAACAGACATAAGTATAGTTGGTCTAATAATGCATATTTGGGTTCAGAAAATAGACCTCAGTTTCCACTTCTGCCATGCTCAATTGAGCAACTAAATAAGGTTTACTGTAGTTTATCAAGTGATATTTCAAGATTCTAAATTTGATATTTTAAGTTTTCTGATAGGTGCAGCAGTTTTTCAATTATATATTACAATGTATATTCCAAAAAGATGCCCATCTGGAATTAAAAAAATGCTTTAAATCCCACATAAAGTAGAAAACTGAACTAAAGAAATAATTATTAGAGCAGTTTGTTAAGATATTGGATTGTATTTCAGGATAAATGCATTAGTAGAACAGGAGGTGAAGAGAAGGATGTTTGAAGAGAAAATTCAGAGGGAACAAAAGCGTCAGCTAGAACGAGACAAAGAAAAGAGAGAGAGAGAAGAAGAAATAAAACGTCTTAAAGATGCTCATCATAGAGAAATGAAACAGCTTAAAGCCAGATATGAAAAACGGTATGTATAAATAAAGAGAAACTGACAGGAAATTGTTTACACAAGACCTTTTTCAGGTAATTAATGAGCAGTTTTGCTAATTGTCAGCATAATTATGAAGGTTCGGGTATTTTGTTTTCTAATTTAAAATCGAAGTTTTTCAATCTTGGCATACCCATTTGGCTTTCAACAGATTCACATAGAAAAGTGAAATTTATGCAGTGTATTTGTGTATAGAATTTGAAACAATATATATTAATGAATCAGTTTGTCATGCTAAATGTATTTTGATGATTTGTTGAAGAATTTACATAAGAAAATAATGAGTAATTTCCTTCATTTTACAGAAGTGGATCAATAGGGAAGGGTATATCACCATCTCTGTCTAACCCTTACGCTACTGTTATGGTATGTATTTACATACTGTAGTGATTTTTTTTACATCTTTGCTTTTATATACCAGTTTGAAAACAAACTATACTTACCACCTTACAGCGATGTCCATCCATCCAAATTTCAGCAGCTTTTCCTTTGATTCCTGTCTGATGAGTTTTAATGGAGTTAAGGCCTTGCATGGGTGTTTGTCATATACATGTAGTCAGGGCTCCGGAAATTTTGAGAACTCTATCGGTCCGAAATGAAAATCATGACATTGGCACTACCCCACCCACCGTATTACCAATATACCATATTTGTTAAATGTGATAGAATAAAGAAATAAGTATGTCATGCATTAAAAATAATTTAACGGTCACCGTAAGTTACCATACAATGTAAACAGTCATTCAGTGTTATATGTGATCGTTACTTTGTTTAAATTTCGATGTTTTTCTGAGAAAATACTTGCAAGGATAAAAATGCCGAGGCATTGTTTTCTTGACACCGTGTACCTAACTAGTCTAAAAGCCAACACACGTGACTTCGGTACCACAGATACTTTGTGATGTTTCCACATTATTTGACGGAATTTTATAAAATACAATGCGTCAAAGTGATTTACTGGACACAAAGTCTCTGCCAAACATCCTCAGTATTTTCAGAGTACTCTGCCGCGGACCAAATGTGTACGTTATATGTGAACGCTGAGATCGAATTTCCCATGTGTATGATACCAAAAGGATACTTGGGTTGGCCGCGGATATTTCATTTCACAGGCATTGTACTTCAGTAAGCAAACTGCGTTTTATAAAGTTATATGTTCTCTAATGATGTAAACAAAATTTCATTCTGAAACGTTTTTAAGACTGATTTGATACGCTGGCCAGGTCCGCCACTCCGGTTTTCATTATCATTCGGGTTTGCAAATCTTTTTTTTTTTTTGTACAGTCGGGTTGCAAAGATGATTTTCTGCACTTGTTTCAACTGGACAGGCAAATGAATCATACAATTTTTACAAATCAAGTAATTATTAAAAAAAAAAAAATATTTATATCGGTTTCCCGTGTGATGTCTCATTAAATGCAATGACCATTTGTTTCTTTTTACCCATCTTCAAAATAAAGCAATCCGTCGGCTAATGATCTAAATAGAAGAAGTGTCAAAGCATTTGGATCCAGTCAGAAGCATTTGGAAACCAGTCAGAAATGTTTAACACATTGCAGTCAGCTGCCTGCAAACATTAAAGAATGTGCCGCGTGAGCACTGTTGTGTCACGAGCTAATTACGGACCGATTACCAAGGTGACAATCAGACCATTTGACACGTTTATTGATTATCTGAGGGTGTGACCAACAATTTCCTGCTTGGCAGGTGATCGTGTATTGAGATTTCAGACCGAAATTTATACTTTTTCTCCATTTTTACGGGACCAATTTTTTTCGTTTTTTCACTTTATGAATCGGTCTGAAAAGGCAAAAATCGGTCCAAAACCGACAAACCGGCAAATTTCCGGAGCCCTGCATGTAGTCATATTTTGCATGACTGGAGTTGCTCTAGACACTAACTTATTCCAAGTTTTGATTTTGGGTTTTCTTTTGTGTGAGAACTAACAAGAAGATGTATTTTATGTCATAAAGGAGAATTTGCAAAGAGTCACTGATAACCCAAGCTGATACATACACACAAAATTAAATTATTACAGTTTATTTCTTTTTGTACTTTTTAGCTCACTAGAATCGTTGGCTCAGGTTGACCTTGATCTTTTAGTGAATGTGAGTTCTATCTGCCAATGTCTCTGGCCTCAACATTTGAGCCGCGCCATGGGAAAACCAACATAGTGGCTTTGCGACAAGCATGGATCCAGACCAGCCTGCGCATCCGCACAGTTTGGTCAGGATCCATGCTGTTCGCTAACAGTTTCTATAATTGCAATAGGTATTGATAGCGAACAGCATGGATTCTGACCAGACTGCGCAGATGCGCAGGCTGGTCTGGATCCATGCTGGTCGCAAAGCAACTATGTTGGTTTTCCCATGGCGTGGCTCAAATTTTTTAGCTCGACTATTCGAAGAATAGTCTAGCTATTCTACTCACCCTGGCGTCGGCGTCGGCGTCACACCTTGGTTAAGTTTTTGCATGCAAGTACATACAGCTATCATTTAAAGGCATATAGCTTTGAAACTTATTTATTCTTTTTCTAGGTCAATTACCAACCTCACTGGGTCAAGTTCCATAACTCTAACATGTATTTTGAGCAAATTATGCCCCCTTTTGGACTTAGAAAATTCTGGTTAAAGTTTTACATGCAAGTTACTATCTCCAAAACTAATGCAGATATTGAATTGAAACTTCACATGTGTCTTCGGGGTTATAAAACTAGTTGATAGCACCAAGTCCCATAACTCTGACCTTCATTTTGGCCAAATTATGCCCCCTTTTGTACTTAGAAAATTTTGGTTAAAGTTTTGTGTGCAAGTACATACAGCTATTACTAAAAGGCATATAGATTTGAAACTTATTTTTTCTTTTTCTAGATCAATTACCTACCTCACTGGGTCAAGTCCCATAACTCTGACATGTATTTTGGCCAAATTATGCCCCCTTTTGGACTTAGAAAATTCTGGTTAAAGTTTTGCGTGCAAGTACATTCAGCTATTACTAAAAGGCATATTGATTTGAAACTTATTTTTTCTTTTTCTAGATCAATTACCTACCTCACTGGGCCAAGTGCCATAACTCTGACATGTATTTTGAGCAAATTATGCCCCCTTTTGGACTTAGAAAATCCTGGTTAAAGTTTTACATGCAAGTTACTATCTCCAAAACTAATGCAGATATTAAATTGAAACTTCACATGTGTCTTTGGGGTTATAAAACTAGTTGATAGAATCAAGTCCCATAACTCTGACATGTATTTTGGGCAAATTATGCCCCCTTTTGGACTTAGAAAATTTTGGTTAAAGTTTTGCGTGCAAGTACATACAGCTATTGCCAAAAGGCATATAGCTTTGAAACTTATTTATTCTTTTTCTAGGTCAGTTACCAACCTCACTGGGTCAAGTTCCATAACTCTTAACATGTATTTTGAGCAAATTATGCCCCCTTTTGGACTTAGAAAATTCTGGTTAAAGTTTTACATGCAAGTAACTATCTCCAAAACTAATGCAGATATGGAATTGAAACTTAACATGTTTCTTCGGGGTTATTAAACTAGTTTATAGCATCAAGTCCCATAACTCTGATATGCATTTTGGTCAAATTATGTCCTGTTTCGAACTTAAAACTCTTTTGATATTTAACATTTTGGGTAATAATTCCCTGCTTCTGTGACAATATTTCGAATAGTCGAGCTTGGCTGTCTTACGGACAGCTCTTGTTCTTTAAACAATTTTTCTGTCAAACTGCCTGGTGTATCTTCTCCAAATCTGGCATGTAGCATTTTTTATTTCTTCAACAGTTAATAAAGAATATTCCAAACTAGGGCAATCGTGGGTGTTACCCACCAAATGTTTGTCATCTTGTAAAAGTTACTTTGTGCAGCAAAAAGCAGAAATAGTTTCTGTGTAACCTGTCTCGCCTATGTTCAAATGGTTTCTGCCCATTGCACAAACAGGTCAACTGAATTTGATGAGCTATAAGGGGCCAGCTTAGACCTCTTGCTAACTTGAAAAAGTTGATTGTTTTGTGAATTTTTTTATAAAAGTGATGAATACAATGTTTTTCAGTCAGCTGATTCAGAAGGAGAAGTGCCTAGAAGAAAAAGTGTAAGTTTTATGATTGTCACTCCCTTGTACTGTAACATTTATCCAAATTGTAGTCCAGGAGACATGATAACAACTCCTTGTTTTATTTGTTTGTTGAAAGAAATATAGTTTTTCTGATACTTGTCAAATCTTTGAAAATTTAGACAGTATTTTATTTTGACAAAATGATACTGACTTTACATTAGATATGTTTGTTTGTTTTGGGTTTAACTCCATTTTAAACAATTCTGTAGTTATGTTATGGTGGACAGTTAACCTAACCATTGTACCTGGTACCAGTTCAAACTTGTTCTCTATAAGTAACTCCTAACTGTTGCACATGAAGCACAGGTGGAGCACGGATGATTTCAGACACAATGTCATTCTATCAGTCATCACAGGGAACATAGGCTTCACCTGGGGATCAAACTCACAACCCCATGGCTGTCCCAATTAGGCTAAGCGAGTGCACTGACTTTACATTAAAATGCTGGCAGCATAATTTTGTACATTTTTCATATTTAGTTTACTCTATAGTTAATGGTACATAATTTCTGATTACAGACTGGTAATTTAAGTAAATTTGAAGAGTCTCCAAAATCTATCATTATAACTATTCCAATGTACAGACTACAGTGTTACGGATCTGACAGTCACTATGAATACGAAGTCAAGGTAGGTCACTTTAAAAGTAATGCCATGAGTACTTACAAATTATATTTAGTTGGCCTTTCTAACTACACTGAACAATTGATTTAGAGTAGATGTTGAACAGATTGTTCTCCAGCATGAAACAAATTTCATGGCTTTTGTTACTTACCTGAAAGCTTCGAGGTATCCCTGGCCAAGTAGTTAAGGTATAAAAACTGCTTGCCCTTCACCCCACTGTGTTTTAAAGCCTTGCAAGATTTTTTTCCTATGATGAAGCTTTCAGCTTGATTTCACATGACCAGTGGTTTTACCCAGGTGAAAGAATTTCTGGAATCTTCCTCTTCTTAGTAGTATAAAAAGGGAAAATAATCCTTAAAAATTAATATGTGATTAAAACTGAACAAAACAAACCTAAAGATTAAATTGAAAGTTGATCAGGGCTGTTACACAACAAGAGGTATTGTACTACAACTACATGCTGCATTCATACTTTAGGTGATATTTGTATTTAAGTGTAAAATATACAATCTTCATAAACCTTTTACTTTAGATATTGCATTAAGTTTTACTGAAGTATATGTAGATATTTAAGTATACAATGTATTCATTGTAGATTGTGATTGGAGATGATGTATGGTCAGTTATGAGAAGATACAGCAAGTTCAGAGAGTTTCATATGGACATCAAGTCCAAAATTCCTGAGGTATGCATCTTTACTGGACTAAAACAACAAAAATATGGCATAAAGTAATTGCACAATCCATAATTCTGAGACACATTGACACTGTAGTTACCATACATATGAAAAATAACAGCACATCAGTACTTATCAAAGTTCTCAATTAAGTAAATGCCTCTGGACAACAAAACTAATAAAAAGATTTGGAAAATCTTTCTCTGCTTGTAGAAGACATGAACTCTGTAGCTAACATTATGGTATTCTTGATAACATTGATGTCCGATCCATTTAAAAGATATATATATAAATAGAGATATTTGACTCTTTAAGGTAGATTTATTGTTTCATGAGATATGTTTTTCTTACGAATGCCTAGATTGCAGGATAGACCTTTCAGTTTTAAATGTTATAGAAAAAATCTGACAAAATAGTTTCATAATTAGCACTAAATATGCATATTGAAATAACTATTAGGATTTTGATAACTATATTGATTGAGTGACTGTGTTTAAATGTAATGTTTGTAATGTTATTCTATTTACAGATAAATGCGTTGGTGTTTCCACCAAAGAAACTGTTTAGTAAAACAGAGAAAGTGGCAGCAGAGAGAAGAAGTCAACTTGAGGTGAGTTTTACAAAACTGATAGAAATAGCATGACTTAACCCTTTATCAAGCCGGACACAAATGATTCTGCCTTTGCAACCAGCGTAGATCATGATCAGCCTGTACACATAATCAGCCTGTGCAGTCTGATCAAGATCTGCACCATTTGCCATCCAGTCAGTATCTTTTTGGTAATCACCCCAAACAGTTATTGGCACTGCCCAAATTAAAAAAATGGACGTATTGGTTATAGAAATTTAGCAGGGTATGGGATAGGACATAAGTAGTTATCGCTGAAACTCTTTGTTTATTGCTCATAAACAACAGCTGTTATTTTAAGGTGACTTGGTTTCTGTAGAAAGATTTAGGACCAGTAATTATTTATTTATGGCTGTTTCTCTCATGATATGACACATTATTCCATATTACTCGACATAAAATAAGAACATGTACCATTCTTTGTCTTTTATTTATCTCATTGTTATACTGTTAAATGTTTTAAGATCATATAACACATTATGACGAACAAATGACTTAAAATACTTGATTTCTAAATTAATATATTCTACATCTGCTAAGGTAAATGCATCAATAGATCTGAGAAAAACATTGAAAAGTTAAGTTGGCATGTTTTTGGCCGCTCTATCTTCAAGCGAGAGGAGACCAGGCGCAAGCATGAGACAACACGCGATGCGATGACCCTAAAACCGCAGACGGCACCCAGCACACGGACCACACCCGAATGTATGACAGCAGACCTCAGCTCACCACGGCTCCGCACCAAAACGATGCACGAAGCAAGTCAAGAGCTGCTACCAAACACTCAGTGCTAGAAAGCTGTCTGATATATGTCTGTGCTAAAACAAGAACGACAATATTGGCATTATTGTCCACGAAAACGGCACGCGTTAAATATTCATGAGACAGCCCAATTCTTCAGCTAGTAAAACTAAAATACGGACTGACCGGGCCTACCACACAAAACACCAGCTGATGCACCCCAGACACACTTCACCTTGCAAGAAGCAACGCAACATAGGCACCACACAAACATTATAGTGAAGCATTACAGACAACGGAATGCAACCAGGGCCTCACCAGTACCATTGTGATGCATTACAGACACTTCATATCGCAAGAAAACAACGCAACATAGGCATTACCAACACTATAGTGAAGCACTACGGACAACGGAATGCAACTTGGGCCTCACCAGTACCATAGTGATACATTACAGACACAACCTAGGTTTCGCCAATACTGTAATTATTCACTATAGAAGCTTCACTACGCAAAAAAGCAAAGCAACCTAGGCATCACCAGAACCTATAGTGGTGCACTACAACCACTTCACAAGCAAGCAACGCAACGCAACGCAATGCAATCTAGGACTCGCCAGTACTATAAGGACGAAATCCTCAGTGACCCGAAGCAACTTCAGGTCAACCAACCTTAAATAGCAAGGTGCATCTTTTGCAATGAAAAACCTTTGGTGCACTGTTTAAGACAATAATGCCCTTGTGATAGGCCCGATAAAGGCAAACATAGCTTCACCAAACTGAGCGGACCGTGTCCATAACTGACAGACGACAACGCAAATTACACTGAACTGTTCCGAATAAAATTCATCACACCAAACGCATAGATATATCTCTAGTTCGGCGTCTACCGTATAAATCGCCACAAAACAAACACCCAACCGGTTATTGCTTAGCAATCTAATTAACTCGATATCTCGCCTGATCCCCTCAATTCAACATTATTTGAGCGACAGTCCTAACATTTAAGGTATAATTACCGATTCATAAAAATTACAAAACACATAAATAACTGCCAGTGAGCCTTATCTTTTATCTAGAAGCTAAGATATAAATGAAAATACCTAAGCTAAAGTAATACACAAGTTCATGTAATTTCTTTCCTATATATTCTTTTACAGAAAATGTCTTAAACATTAATTTAATTTCGATATCCTAAAAAAGCAGACAGCTCCAGTTAAAAACATTCTAACGAATGCTGTTATTTATCAACACAATACACCTGAATTCCATAAATCGGGAACTATCCAAAAGTTAATTTCCAGGAATTATCTATCTACGGTACTTTGAAGTTCCTTCGACTTGGCTTCTATCACAGAACATTCATTCGTAACTTCTTTGAGTATGATTATAATTGGGATATCGGAGACTTCACAGTGTACGTTGCACTAACAGCTCACTGACATCTTCAATAAACGCCATATAAGAAATCTGTACCCTGAAAGTATAATACAAAACGCAGCAAATCTGACACAAATTTCTCCAGAATGTCAGGTCTTTCACCAAAAAAACTAAGTTAACCATAAAAAACTACTGCATTAGCAACCTTAGGGGTGTGGCGGGAGGGTAAGTTTATCTTTACTGAACGACATGTAGAAGAACTGTAGATTCTGTCAGTGTATAATAACGGTCTATTCGCCCTTTCAGACGCAATTGTGAGAAATCTGCACGGGCTTTTTGCTTTTATATCGAACAACTGGCTGTGTTCTCGGCTCGCTGAACATGCACATCAGTACTGTATTAATAAAACGAGAACCAGTTCAACTGAATAATAAAGGCCGATTAATCCCGAATCCTTAGCAACTAACAAACATTTTAAGTCTCGAGGAATAATGAAATTATTTTAAGGAAATAATTTATATTATTCCATATTACTCGACATAAAATAAGAACATGTACCATTCTTTGTCTTTTATTTATCTCATTGTTATACTGTTAAATGTTTTAAGATCATATAACACATTATGACGAACAAATGACTTAAAATACTTGATTTCTAAATTAATATATTCTACATCTGCTAAGGTAAATGCATCAATAGATCTGAGAAAAACATTGAAAAGTTAAGTTGGCATGTTTTTGGCCGCTCTATCTTCAAGCGATAGGAGACCAGCGCAAGCATGAGACAACACGCGATGCGATGACCCCTAAAAACCGCAGACGGCACCCAGCACACGGACCACACCCGAATGTATGACAGCAGACCTCAGCTCACCACGGCTCCGCACCAAAACGATGCCACGAAGCAAGTCAAGAGCTGCTACCAAACACTCAGTGCTAGAAAGCTGTTTAACAAACACCATGCGTCCCGTCTCCTCTCGATTTATGATTTTTTCCGCCACAATAAATTTTGCAAAATTTATCCCCCAAAAAATCAACACAAAGAAATATTAGACATTTACAATTTCTATTAAGCATCTCTGTGACCGCGGCAAATCTCAAGTAAAATGCAATGAATTCCGCGCGAAAGAAATTATAGCGAACGCATAAAATATAGGTAAACATTCAATCCACACGGCAAGCCAACGCTGGAGTCGAAAATATCACGCGGTGTTACCGAAAGATACTGTAATTTTCTAATACGAATGATCAGTACGTATAGGAAAAACTAATTAAGCGTATTGATGCACTTATCCCTAATAGCATAAATCTGAACAACATTTTACCGGGAAAAAAGTTGCTGTGGCATAACACATTATAGTGTGATTTGGTTAACCGTAAAAATCTTGGGCAAACTAGATCTTAACAAAATAATTCGATGTTAGGTTATTTGTGACGTCAGAACTTCTGATCACAGTAAGTAGTCATGAAAAATTATTTGTTTTATTTGCGTGTATACATGGTAAAAGTACATACATAGTTTCAAATCCCAAAAATTCGTAATTTCGGATATTGTTTAATAGTTTACCTAAATCAATGAAGAATTGTATCAACTTTTGGCACACACAAGTTTTATTTGAATTTGTGTCCAAATTGTGAATAATTGTCATAAATTTAAACCTCTAGCATGTAAAGCGTCGGTAGCGATGAACATTTTCTCAGAAACTGCTTGAACTATTGGTCTTTTGAATGTTTGACTCGGGGGATATTGCCCATAAGAAAATAGTATCTTAATATTTCATAGAATCGCGTTAAATTAATGGAATTATGGGCAAGCTACACTGGTTTTGTTTTGTATTTTCAACAAAATAAATCCCCTTTCTGATTTGTCTTAGAATTTATTAAACGTATAAACCAAATACTGTCCGTAAAAGACAGGTCAGCCTCTTCTCTAAATACCGGATCCCACCGACGCTTGAATCTACCAGTACACTTAATTAATCTGAATAGGTCCTGCCAAAATAGGCTAATATGAAAACAACTATAAACATCCTTTATTCGTAGTTATAATAAATCTGCAATAAAACAGGTTTATGTCTACCGCCGCAAAAATGAATTTGATTCCGTATGACAACCCTGTAATAGATTACTTTAAAACACTCTCGTATAAAAACTAATGAAAATAATGCTCGTAAGGTATGATAAACTTTGATGAGAACCCTTACACTAAACCATACGTCATGAATAAACATGATGACGTATTCACTAAGTATAGGCTATACTTTTACCGGTTATAATTGTCGAAATATTTCAAATGCTTTTAAAAGCAGTGCTACACATTATCAGAGAATCGGTAGAGATTTCCGACCAATGAAATAAAATGTGTATTTTATACTTCTTTGTTCTAAATAAAGAATGTCTTGAACTTTTCAATTTGAAGGCGAAGCAGGCCATTTCAAATGCCATTAAAACGACCAGGCACGTGATTGGTTTTGAATAAAATATTTATATGAAGGCACCCAAACATAATCGCCACTGAATTTGATTTCTTTATTCGACAAGTCGGTACCCAGATAAATGGGGAATAATATAATAGTTCTAGAACAATTCTATCGGAAGTTATGCCACATTTATGCCACGTGTCTGGCAACAGTTTGCGTGACACCAATGACCTTTAATCCAAACCTTCACCCCAAGCATTTGCAGAAAAAACAACTGTTTACCCTGATTGGTAATCCAAAGATAGTCCTAAAAAAAAAAACGGGTATACCGACTGTAATATCGCAAGAATCCTAGTATTGTTAAATCTAAATAAATCTCAACCCTTATGTGGTGATAGGCTTGCTAAATCAACAGAATGAGCCGGATGAAGCAGAGACGAAACAATCCACATACATCTGCAGTCCTGAATAAAAACTATTCTGTGAAACAATCGTTTTTTTTGTTTGTTTTTTTTTTTTAATTTACTTTCTGAAGTGTAGTGGTCAGAATTCGGATCACCATCTGTAGGTCTACAAATCAGGCTCTGAACCCCAAAATTTCAATCATTATTGCTTTGTTTTTTTTCGTTTGCCAACTGCTATCAAATCCTTAAATACATTTAAAGCCGCAAAACCACCTCCAGTAAAATCGTCTAGATAGTTCTGCTGTTTGCCTGATTTCATGTTTGATTTCAACACAAATTCTTAATGCCCACCACGACCTAGTAACCTTTTCTTTTTAACCACGGAAACTTCATGAAATCATTCTTAAATTACAAGTAATATACAGCCATGATGGATAATCAAGGCCCTTCCTTAAATAAATGAGTTTTACAGCTTCGTATGCAAAAACTTATTCAATCAATCTCTATCATCATAGTTTTAAGAGCATAGCATAGAATGACTACTTTACATTGAAGAAACCAAATGTGTTCGAAATTTAACTTAATACACTAATTTCTGTACATATTGTTACATTGATTAAATATAGTATTAAGTCATTAAACGCCTTGTTTTGGCCTAATCTATGTCACCGTCAACTTGTTACTAAATACTTGTATATTTCAATCTTTTCATGCAAATCATGTAAAACTACCGTCGTGGAAATACAAAAGAATACAGGTATTTTGTGGCGTATCTTTAAATCCTAGCAAATTTTGCAATGTTATCCATTCCTCAAAAGGAAGTGTTGTATCAAAATAAAAACTTTCTGTGTCAGTCCAGTGTTTGTGTTAGCAGAGAAGACTATTAAACGTACTAGACGGTATGCGTTTTGCGTTTTTTTGATGACAAGTCCCTTGACCTAGATCTTGACCTATTTTAGAAATTTAACAGCTGTTATTTTGGGTCGATATAGTCCACTTTGACCGGTGAATTTGCTAAGTTAACTATATCGATATTTCTTCTTTTTTTTTTTGAGCTCTGAGACGAAATTTCATTTGAACTTCATCTCCGGGCGCGACCCCAATCTTGACCCCTAAAATGTCTCTGAAATGTTCTACTTGCAAATTATCCCGGGATGTGGGTTTTGATACTTCACTGAAAAGTTATACTGACTGCAGGACACTCCCGAATGTGGAGCGAAGTATGTGCTTTTTTATGGAAAATTTGAATATTAATGAAGTAATTGCACATGCAGTGACGTGTACTCGCCCGAACCGTTTCCGCTGCGTCATTAACCTGCACACATCGCCACCACAAGTCTGTTATGTTTTAAGACCAGGATGCGGGCGATATCACCCGACGCAACTGAAACTGCCCACCGAGCACACGCCATGCTAAAACTTGTACATGTAACAAAGCATTTTCTGAACTTTATCACTGATTGGTTAGATATGTCGCCGCATAAATAATGAACGCTTACGACCACTGCATATAGAATAATTCTGCCCGAGTGTTTTCAGCCTGACCGTCGGTAGACAGTCTAAAATGTCTTTCTTACAAAAAACGTTTTGATAACTAAATGCCCCTTTGACCGGCATAATGCCAAATTGATATATTCGTCTCTGAAAATCTGTTCAAGGGAGGAAAGCAGATGTGCCGCCAATAAGACACTGGTAAGACTAACAGAAGGTATGATTTAATTTGCGCATCTTCCTACAGACTGTAACTTTTGTTCAATATTAGACATGCTGACCATACAGACGAGCCTAGTATAGATGACCTATACACTTACACCGCCACACCCTCCTTGAAATTTTACCTCTAACCATGACATAGTCTTGTGAAATACCCGAACCATATAAAATACTTAAAAATCAATAATATTAGTAATACACCCACCAGCATTATCTTGTAACTGTCTGTTTCTTCCTTCTCGATATCGTTTGCACAATTACCGGTCCCTCGTGTTCCAAGGTCATGTGGAGGTATCTGATTCCCCACCTCGTTCCTGGCCGGCCTTTTGTTTCTCTCCTCTCGTCCTATGGTGATATTCCTGTGGTTGACGATTTTGCTCTTACATTTTGCCTGTGACCTTCGTCCTTCCTTTCCCGGCCTTGTCGTTTAGGTCTAACACGTTCATGCGGCATCTCAATTTAAGATTACTTTAAGTTTATCTTTACTGAACGACATGTAGAAGAACTGTAGATTCTGTCAGTGTATAATAACGGTCTATTCGCCCTTTCAGACGCAATGTGAGAAATCTGCACGGGCTTTTTGCTTTTATATCGAACAACTGGCTGTGTTCTCGGCTCGCTGAACATGCACATCAGTACTGTATTAATAAAACGAGAACCAGTTCAACTGAATAATAAAGGCCGATTAATCCCGAATCCTTAGCAACTAACAAACATTTTAAGTCTCGAGGAATAAATGAAATTATTTTAAGGAAATAATTTATATTATCTCATAGATCTATCGAATTCAATTCAATTTTAACATACTGAGATAATGAATGTCAAGTTTAAATTAGGAGAATTGACTGCTATTTTTAGCATGGTATGAGCTTAGGGTAAAGTTAAAGTATTTGGGTTTCTTCAAGTTTATTTATTGTTCAGTTTTCTGTCTATATATTTAGAGCATTCAGAGATGTGATTGCAAAAGTTTTGCTTTCTGTTTCAATTCTATGTGAAGAGTGTAACAGAAATCTGCTCAAAAAGTCTGTCATGATGTGTACATTTCTTTGTGTTCCGTTTCAGTTCTACATGAAGTGTGTGGCAGAAAACTATTCAAAAATTCCATCTTGTTGTTTACATTTCTTTGCTTTCTGTTTCAGTTCTATGTGAACAGTGTGATAGAAATCTGCTCAAAGATTCCATCTTGTTGTTTACATTCCTCGAAAAATGAATTCCTCTCTAAACAAGTGCTCTGTGATTTCAACCCATTCTTCAAGAAAGGTCTCTTTGAAAACTCAAAATACGGAACTGGTTAAAAAAAAATCTGTGTGTTTATACATCATATTGGTGAAAGTCATTTATAGAACAAATATTACCATGATGCTATGTAAATAAGATAGGTATGTTGCGTAGAAAAAGGAATACCGGTATACACTTCATTGGACAACATATGTTAAGGATTTTTGTCAAGGATTTTCAACAGAATATGTGTGCATTTAGTTTCTTCCAGCATTTTTATATCAGATCATGTTTGTTTTTCTCACAGAAACAAGACTGTGTTTTTTTTCAGTTCATGTAGTAATATTTTTTTCAGTTAGTCTGTCAGATAAACCAACTGAATCTTTGATATAATAAGTAGACTAATAAGTTATTTCCAGGACAACATAATAAAATATTTGGTTGTTTATTTCATGCAAAGATAACTCATTACCTTGCTACTTTGACTTACCTAAATTGCAAAAAAAAAAAAAAAAAACTTTTGAACTCATAACTGAACTCACTTGACTTCAGTCTAGTTTGTAAACCCCGAATCTTGCCATGTGTTACTTGGTTACATGCAAAATTTAACCATGTTTTGTTCTCATATAAATTTTAGAACTGCCATTAAAGAATACCTCTGAAGGTTTGTGTAAATTATCAACACAGACATTTTATCTGCCCTATGGAGTGTGCAATGTACTTTTTATATAATTTCAAATTGAATTTTATGTTATATAATACAGTAAAGAATGCATTATTGTGTCTTCTTCACTTGGAGGAAGGATGAGTTAGAATTTAATTCCAGTTGACTATATGTCTGGCAGTTGACTGTATGTCTGGCAGTTGACTATATGTCTGGCAGTTTGCTATAAATGAGACATAGCAATAACCAATGTTTTATGGTGAAAAAATACACCATTCCATTCATACATGTCATTAACTGTTGTCCAAGACCATTATCAAACAATAATTAGTTCTTAACCTTAAGCCTGCTGGCGGCAAGTGATTCTGCCTTTGTGACCAGTGCAGACCAAGTTCAGCCTGCAAGTCCGTGCAGGCTGATCATGGTCTGCATTGTTCTCTGTTATGTTGCAATTGATAAATTTTCAGTGAACATCCCTTAGAATAATAAGTGGCACTTCCCAAAACTGAATGATGGACCAGTCCATTTTAAATCAAGCAGGGTAAAGGTTAAAGCATATGATACTTCTTGGTTGCTTTTAGTAAAGTGTATTCGTGGGAACACAAAATCAGGAAAATAACATGCTAGATTTTGCTTTTGCTTTGTTTGTCTGCTAGCTTAAGGAAATATTATATAGGGCATCTCTTCTACCATAGACAGAGACTGATATTTATGAAGGGCATTTGCTTGTTAAAACATGGGTGTTCCCTTGAAATATGTTACTGGTATGAAATATGCATGTATAAAGAGATGGTTTTACAGTTAAGTTTTATTTGTGTGTATTTAATGGCAGAATGTGTAATAATACATGAATTCCAAGACATGGGAACATTTTAGATTATTTTATATAGACACATACGTGTATAATATGTAGCTTGTTTACCCTTTAAACCATTGTTTGAAAATAAAAGGGTCTGAATGTATTTGAGGAAAGTTGAAACTACTGTCAAAAGTGCTGTAGAATAAATACTTTGTATTGTTGGGCAGTAGTACTTATGCTCCACAAAGGGGAAGCTATAGTCGCCGCTTTGTCTGTCTGTCCGTCTGTCCCGTAATTCTTGTCTGGAGTATTTCTCAGTAATCACTGGTTGGAATTTATTGAAAATTCATAGGAAGCCACACTTTCAAGAGGAGATGCGCATAATTTATTGTCTTCATGTTCCGGTCGAATGATATTTCACTGAGTTACTCCCCTTTTAGTATTCAACAGTAGTATGCTATATACAGTTCTTGTCCAGAGTATTTCTTAGCAGCCACTAGTTTGAATTTAGCCATCTTTATAGGAAGCTTCACTATCAAGCGGAGATGCACATATTGTCTTGGTGTTCTGGCCGGATGATTTTTTACTGAGTTATTGCCCTTGGTACTTCAACAGTAGTATACTATTATAGTACAATTCTTGTCTGGACTATTTCTCAGCAACCACTTGTTGGAATTTAACCGCTTAACTATCAAGAGGAGATTATCTTTGTTTTTGTTGGGGGATTTTTCACTGAGTTATTGCCCTTTGATTATTCAACATTAGTATACTGCAGTACCATTTCTTGTCCAGAGTATTTCTCAGCTGTGAACCACTGGCTAGAATTCATCAAAACTTCATAGGCTGCTTTGCACCCAAGATGAGATGGGCATGTTATCTTCATGTTCCGGTCGGATAATTTTCAATGAGTTACTGCCCTTTAATAAATCAATATTAGTAAACTATAGTGCCATCCTAGTCAGGAGTAGTCTCAGCAGTCACTGGCTGGAATTCATCGAAAATTCATAGGATGCTTCACTCTCAGGAGGTGTGCACATTTTTCTCAAGGTTTTGCAGCGAGATATTGCCATTTGATTATTCAGCATTTGTACCCAGTCAGTAAATTCCACTTCTTATTTTTTGGTATGCAATAATCATATTTCAGGGAGCGTCCGTTGGTTTTACCAATATTTTCTTGTTATACTAGAGGATTTATTGTGTAGGGATACGGGGAATCCAGTATATGGTTGATAGGGTTATACTTGTGTTCAGTATTTATGTTTGCAGTGATAATCTACATTAGGCTTTCGGTGTTGCTTTGTAATGTTTCAATGTTGCTTTGTAATGTTTCAATGTTGCTTTGTAATGTCTCAGTTATAGGCTCATTATGTCTCCCCCATAGGCAGGGGAGACATATTGTTTTTGCCTTTGCTGTCTGTCTGTCCATCCTTCTGTCCATCCACATTAAGCTTGTCCCGCTTTCACAGGTCAAACTGCTGGCCAGATTTCGACAAAACTTCACAGGAGTGATCAGTACCAAGCCTAGTTGTGCATATTGCAGGCACTGCTTCGCTGCACAAAATGGCTGCAAGAGCTAAAAATAGAAAAATCTTGTCCGGCTTTCACAGGTCAAACTGCTGGCCAGATTTCGACGAAACTTCACAGGAGTGATCAGTACCAAGCCTAGTTGTGCATATCGCCGACATGTTCTGCTTCGCTGCACAAAATGGCCACCAGAGCTAAAGATAGAAAAATCTTGTCCGGCTTTCACAGGTCAAACTGCAGGCTGGATTTTGACGAAACTTCACAGGAGTGATCAGTACCGATCCCAGTTGTGCATGTCATTAGCATGTTCTGCTTGGCTGCACACAATGGCCGTCATAGCTAAAGGTATACATAGTGAGGAGACATATGTTTTTATGACAAAAACACCTTCTAGTTTTATAGTGCTCACATACAAATATGTAAAATTTATAGGATGTCTTTCATGTATGCCCAATACCGGTTTACATGTACACATTATGATTATTTTAATGTATTTATATTTTACTTGCATGTATCTTTGTTAATACTTCATTTATTATTTATATTTTACACCATAACTGTACCATCAATATTATAGAGGGTCAGTTTTATATTTAGAATGTCCAACATACCTTGTATAACAGTTTAGATAAGCAGGGCAATTCTATATGTTATTTCTATCCATAAGGAAATGAGAGGCTTGAAACAAGTGGGAAAACTTCTAATTTTGCCTTCGGTCATTGGATGAAAGGTGGTGTTAAGTAGATCAAAGGTCACACATAGTTACCTTAAGGTTGAAAACAATTTCTTAATAACTTGTACAGTGGTCAAACTGCAGTCGATAACCAGTGACATTCTGGGATCATTTGGTCAAAGGTCAAGGTCATAGTGATTGAATATAACTGGAGAACATCTGGAACCTACAGTGGTCAGTCATAGAATGATTGCATGTGGTCACTACCTTACCATTTAGTTTGGAGTTCATTGGGTAAAAACTCAAGGTTACAGTGACATGGAGACTGTAGACGTTTCCCAGTCAGTAACTGGAGAATGCTTGGGTTTATGGAAGCCAACCTTTATATAGTGAATGTCAGTTGTCAGAAGATGATCTCCTATTGTTTTTGGAGTCAGTAGATCGAAGGTCAAGATCATAATGGTTTCCAGGCAATACCTGTAGAATGTATTGGTATTTCAAACTTTATAGAAAGATATGATCTGTTGTCAGTAGTGACCTGTCTTGTTTATTGGAAATCACTGATCTAGGTCACAACATACTTTGAGACTGAAAGTTGCACACCATGCTATCATGGGTCATTGTTTTAACAGTCAGCTGGCATTTTAATACTTCTTAATTTTCATGGACTAGATATTTACTTGGTACAAATCCCATTCTTGCCAGTAGAATTAAAATGGTTCAAGCTTTTTTCAGAATGTACAAAGTTCTGACCATGACACATACAGATCTCTAGGTGATGTTTAACATGGCTCTTGCAAAAGCAAATTAAACAAAAGAGTAATGCAGGCAGTTTTTAGCTTGACTTTGTATGTATGTTTCTTGTACTACTGTTCAAGAGGGACTTGGTTTGTTATCAGATTAGATTCGAATACTCAGAGGGGTTATAAAATAGAAGTAGCTGAGACTAATTATTAAATGGATTGGAATATTTTTGATAAGGAACTGTCATTTTCATTCTGTATTGAGGTGCTTTGTTTGGTGTACTGTACTATGGGTATCATGATATAGCTTTGCCAAGTACTTTTGTGTTCAGTTTGTAGATAAAATTTGTTGATCTGACAAAATTGTTTACTTTTTAAACTATTATGTTTTTGCAGTGTTAAGATGCTTTTAAGGATTTATGTTGTTGTCCATTTTTAATGGTCTGTAGTATGAAGTTTTCTTGGAAGCTTAAAACTTTTTGATAACCCCTTCCTATTAACCTTAAGCCTGCTGGCGGCAAGTGATTCTGCCTGTGCAGGCTCATCTTGGTCTGACTGTTTGCTATTCAGTCTGTAAATTTTCAGTAAAAACCCCTTTGAATAATAAATGGTACTGCCCAAATTAAATGATAGACCAGTCCATTTTAGAAAATTAGCAGGCTAAAGATTAAAGATGGGACAAAACCCTTGTTAAATTTCAAACTGGACAAAACTGTTACTATGATTTTTCAAATGTAGTAAAACCACTGGCTCAGTATACTTCTCCAAGTTTATATTTGGTGTTGGATTCTTATGATCAAATTAGCCTGCCTGCTTAGTTCAATAGGGAGAGTGCAGATCTGCGGATTGCGGGGTCACGAGTGTGATCCCCAGCTAAGGAGCATGTTCTCCATGAAGCTTTAATTGAAGACATTGTATCATAAGTCCTCCACCTCTGATTCATGTGGTTGAAGTTGGCAGTTATTTGCAGAGAACACTTTAGTGCTTGCACAGAGTCCAGGAACATTTGTAAGGTCAACAGTCTGCTATTACATAACTGAAGTACTGTTGAAAAACGGCTTTAACCCAAAACAAACACACTTCTGATGAAATCATTTTCTATGTAACATTTATTTGTAAGAATTTTCTAAAGTATTGTTGACCAGAGAATTTTATTATATTTCCAAATGGCTTTTAGCAATATCCAATGGTACTGTGACTTACCAGATGATGGCCATTTTTATCAGTGACACAAATTCATCCATGTACATTTTTATATACATGTATTTTATCTGAATTCCATGTGTATAGGTTTATTTACCAGAGCTAAGGGAGACAATTTTGTTTGCATCTTTTGTTTTAATGTTTGGTATTTTGTTTTATATTTCTAATCTAAGGGATGTGTTATGTTTTGGGGAATGTAGTCAATGTAGGACACTTATTCATTTAAGAGTTAATTTTTTATGTTGCAGTCTTTTTTGTTGTTGTTGGTAACTCAAGCTTCCAGATTTATTTCATGTGCTAACATTTTGTTTTCAGAAATATGCAAAGTTGGATATTAAGTGAATATTTTCAGACTATGACTCTGTCCTTTTTCTTAGTAACAAGGTATGTGATGATTAGACCCACTTAACATAGAAATATAAATGAGCCGCACCATGTGAAAACCAACATAGTGGCTTTGCGACCAACATGGATCCAGACCAGCCTGCGCATCCACGCAGTCTGGTCAGGATCCATGCTGTTCGCTAACTGTTTCTCATTGCAGTAGACTTTGAAAGTGAACAGCATGGATCCTGACTAGACTGCGCAGATGTGCAGGCTGGTCTGGATCCATGCTGGTCGCAAAGCCACTATGTTGGTTTTCTCATGGCGCGGCTCAAATACAGTTGAAACTGAAGCAGCATTTTTGAGGTACAGTATATTAAATTTGCCTTGTAAAATGACTCTTAATTCACAAACAGAATAATTTTTTTTAAACTTCCATTCTCACTTAACTGTGCAGCTGTCATACACTTGTAAACTATTGAAAGAGTGTGATTCCTCTCATATTCCATTAAAAAATTATTTGTATCAGTGTTAGAGAATTAGTTACTTTAAACAGGCTTAAAATTATTGGTATTTTGATTTTTTTAGAGGCATGTATTTTAGTTTAATGCATAAATAATTATATAGGTGCTGCTCTGATGCAATTTCACAGGCTGAAAGATTTTATGGAGATATTTATTCATGAGATTTTATAAATACTCGTGTACAGGAATTGTTGTAATAAAATGAAAAACATATTTTAAAGTTCTATTTTGGTTTGCAGTTTTCACCACATGTATATTCTTTGCTGAAATTATACTTCAAGGTAGCTGATGTTTAATGACAATTTGTAATTTCTGTTTGATTACATTTCCTCCATTAGGGAGTTTCAGTTTATGACTTCAGACCAAAAGAGCATGTGTTGGAGGTATTTAAGAAAGTTATTGGAATACCGGCCTGAAATTCACTCCGGCGAAATATTCCAACCACTCGGCCTTCCTAGTAAATAGAGGTATTCGCTGTTCAGCATTAGGTGCCAGTACACAAAATATATAACTGGAATAAAGAAATGTGTGCATTTTTCACATCTTGAACATTGTTTTGAAATTCTAAATCTGTAATTTGACTTAACATGTATACCTTAATCTCATTACAGTCTGCCCAAATATCGTGTCAAACTATGGATTAAGAATATCAGAATAATTAAGATTTGAAAAATACATGAATTTCTTACTTCTGGTCACTGTTTTGTAAACCGCTGCAGCTGAGCCAGGGGTACCACTAATGGCTGAGATGCCCGAGCCATCCGCGTGATTAACAAGTTTGTAAATGTGCTGTATAATCTAGTCATACTATTCTGTGTAACTTACTAATAATTAAGTCATATTTATTATATTGTGTATTATATCATTTTATTGATTAACAATGCTATTATTACTTTTAGAAGGACCTTATATTTTACTCAATACATATCAGTGTCCAAATACAAAATAATCTACCTGTGAAAACTTTGTGGTGCATTATATTTCATAAGTTAACTTCAGTGATGTTATTTATGTAATTATTCATGTACGCTGATGGGGCTTTTAATGTTATTTATGATATCATTAAAAAGATGAAAAAGATTTTTTTTAACTGTATGTCCAATTTGATATTTTCATTTTCAGTGAAACATTCTTTGTTCAGTCCTTTTTGAATTTTTAGAAAAGAATTTTATATACCTAGGTGATGGCATAGGTGACTGCGCAGATGCGCAGGCTGGTCTGGATCCATGCAAGTCGCAAAGCCACTATGTTGGTTTTCCCATGGCGTGGCTCATATGTCGAAATAAAGCTGTCTACAAAAAGGGAGAAGAACAAATCCTGATTTTAGTATTTACTGTAAACCTCTTGTTATTACACCAGCACTTTGCACTAAATCTAATTTAGACATCATGAGCTGGGTCGTACAAATCTGCTTATTGCTTCTTGAATTATTGTATTGCTTGTTTAGAATGAAGATAAGTTGAATACAATTTTTTGCCATATTGATGCTATTGTGTTTGCATGAAAGTGTAAATAATTGAATATATAATATACAAAAAGAACCACTTTATTTGAAATGAATCTTTATCTCAATTTCTCTGATAAAAAAGAATCTCTTGTGTGAACATGTGGTTGTAATATGTGATAAAACATATCTTTGTACAAGTACAAAAGTGTGATCAATAACTGAAATATCTTAAATAGTAAAACACTAAAACAACATGTGAAATAATAAAACACTAATAATAAAATGCTAGAACAATATGTGGAATTGGCAATAACGTTTTGTTTGCTTCATGTTGTTTATGCTGACTTAACTATAAAGGTGTCTTTTTTATGGTGATAACTACATAATGAAATATTTTGTAGCCAGTACACATTAAATTGTATGTTTGCTTAATTCACAAGTTAAGAAATCCTTGTTTACTCTGTGCCTTTACGTTTTCATCACATAATAAACTTGTTACACAAAGATAATTCCTTGTTTAGTTTTTGTTTCTCCACAATTTTCATGTAATATCAGTATTCTTGCTTCAATTCACTCTTTCCCCACACCAATGTTTGTGTGAAACCTCATGTGGGATGTAGAATTCTTCATAATAGGAAAAAATCCAGCTGGCTTACAGAAGATGGTAGTTCTACCTGGTGCCTGCAGATACGGAGGGCCAACAAACAGTGAAAAAGTCGCCTTATAACCTAAACTGTGTCAGTGTGACTCTAAGTGCAGCAAAATAAATAAATATACTGAAACTTCTAACTAGACCCCGCATAATGCTGGCAGTGTAAATTATTTTAATTGACCGGATTATTTGAAATTCAACACAGAACTATATTACTAAGTTACGCAATTTATTTCTAAGCTTTGATAAATTTCGTCACAAATTAATTTTTAGATTGAATATTTAAACAGAAGGTAAAGCTATTGCACTTATTCCTTTGTTTGTGTCAGCATTGGCATCCACTTCCCAATTTGTTATGTTGTTTCATGTATGCTGATATCTCAGTAACCACTTATGGGAAAAGACTATATCCTCAAACACTTTCACTGTGGTGATATGACATTCAATATATAACACTGTTCTTCTCTTACACAAAGTTATGTCCCTTTTCAACTGAACCAATGTTTAGTCAAGTCGCTGCATGTAAGCTGTCTAAGAAACATCTTGTTGGAATGAACTGAAACTTGACACACTCAACAGTCATAATATGATGTGCAATGCATAGAATCCATAAATCTAGTTTCTTTGTCACAAAGTTACGCTCCTTTTCTGACCTAGCAGTTTTTTTTTGAAAATTCTTGTTTTAACCTTTTTTTGTGAAAAGGCCTTTTAAAAGCCAGTCATTGCTGGCATTCAAAAGCTCTTGTTACTGACAGTACCATATGTTACGACTATTTTGCACATTACTATATATCAGTTCTGGAATTTCATTAAAATGGCTTGGGGTTACTGTTTTGAGCCAAACATCTGGCACATACAGTCTTCCTGTATAGGTTTGTGTTCTTAGGACAGACTTTATAGTTTCAATTTCAAAAGTTTTGATTTGATCTTGCACTGTTATCTGTTATAAAGTGCAATGCAATTCATGACCTGTAATGAGGTGTTTCTCCTCAGTGAGCAATACTGGACTTAACAAAGTCAACTGTGATCCATTTACTGGTAAACCTCCAGAAGCTGCCACTGCACAGCAGTCATGTTCACTAACTGTAAATCACTTCTCACTCACCACTTAAGGTTCAGCTTCAGCATGGATTTATTTTCTTTAAGGCAAAGTAGTCTTGTAGACTGTTGCTGGTTCTACCAAAACCTTCACATGTTTAAAATAATGACTCAAAACACACCTAGCTCTTCAACTATAAAAGCTGGAAAGTTGTCACATTCCTAGAACTGTGTCAGTAACAAAAATATAATGGAACAAACTCAATTTAGGCAGTGAAGTTACTTGTTTATACAAAAGTTAGGTATTTTTCAAATTATTACACATTATAACAACTTTTATGTGATTCAAAGGCCACAAACACTATAACAGTAGTTTTATTTAGTCCTCTTGTCAGTAAACATATTACCTCAGTTTCTACTGGCACTTGCATATTCATGAATCTCCACACAGCCAATGAGACACAAGTTAGCAGAATTTTAACTAAATTCATTTGCACCAAAAATCCTTTCACTTTGTCATACAGTCCCTCAATACATCAGGTAAGTTTGAACTTGTTCACTTTATAAAACTGAAGGCTGATGTAAATAGATGCCAGAATAATCCCTACACAATGTCCAGTCAGTGTGCCAACAACACAGGTAATAGGCCAAGCCTGAAAATACAAAAATACACCAAATGCATTAGTATTAAAGTGGTTACAAAAAAAGGTCAGAAGTACAGATTGTGAAACCTTTGTAAAAGTACTAAAGATAAGTAAATAAAATATCTTTTTATCAATTTATAAATGCTAGAAGGATCCGCTGAATGTGTCATAAACCGCAGTCTGTAATATAATATGGGATGAGAGGTTTGCATAATATTATTACCTCTAATGGACAGACTCCATAAACTGAGTCTGCTATTATTTGGCTCGATTCTGGTTCTTCTTATATATCTTCTTTATTACCTAGTTTTCCAAGTTATATGTTTAAACATGATTTATGTGTGATTTAGTTTTGTTTACTTCTAAAATAAGCATGGGTACTTGTTGTTTATTATATTTCAAACCAATTTGTGGTAAATAAACCTCATTTGCACAAGAGTGAAAGATATTTTGGTATTACATGTGAAGCAAACAAATTTAACAATTTTTCTTTTCTTTAATGTTTTGTCTAAATTCATTCATTTTATAGTTTCTTACCAGTGGAAAAGTATTTTGTATTTTTCACTGCAGAAATACCAGATATATTTCACTCATATATTTCGATAATTCAATGAAAACATGCAATAGTACACTGATTTTCACCAATCTGGGTTGAATACTCTGACATACCAGTCAATGGGTTAAGGAGATGCTGTGACATGTTGTAGGCAAGGTGAAAAGGAGATGCTTTGCGATACCTATCATACTCTATCCCAGTCAAAGGAACAGGAGATGCTTTGGTATACCTACCATGGTCTGCCCCAGTCAAGGGTTAAAGGAGATGTTTTGTCATACCTATAATGGTCTGGCCTAGTAAAGGGGAATAGGTGATGATTTGGCATAGTCTATGGTCTAAATGGTCTGACCCAGTCAATAGGTACAAGAAATGCTTTGACATACCTGTCATGGTATGACCCTGTGAAAGGGTAAAGGAAATGCTCTGACATACCTGCCATGGTCTATCCCAGTCAAAAGGTATAGGAAATGCTCAAGACATCCCTGCCATGGTCTGACCAAGTCAAAGGTACAGGAAATGCTCTGACATGCCTGTCATGGTCTGTCAAAGGGTAAAGGAAATGCTGTGACATACTTGTCATGGTATTTTCCAGTCAAAGGGTAAAGGAATTGCTCAGACATACCTGCCACGGTCTGTCACTGTCAAAAGGTATAGTAAAATTTAAATGCTCAAGTTCGATCCGAGGTATATGTTCTACATTGTGTCTGAAATCATTCATCCTCCACCTCTGATTCATGTGGGGAAGTTGACAATTACTTGTGGAGAACAGGTTTGTACTGGAACAGGATCCAAGGACACTGGTTAGGTTTACTGTCGGCTATTACATAACTGAAATTCTGTTGAAAATCAGCACTAAACCCAAAACAAACAAACCAATCAGGCATACCTGCCATGGTCTGTCCTAGTCATGCAGTAAAATAAATACTACATACCTGCCATAAGGGTATAGGAAATTTGCAAGACCTTCCTACCATGTTGTGTACCAGTAATGAAATGCTAAGACATACCTGCCATGGTCTGTCCCAATCAAGGGGTATAGGAAATGCTCCCAGCCAAGCTCCTATCAAGCTGGTGATACTGCTTACAAATACTGTTGTTTCTGTTCCAAGTTCAGGGCTGAAATATCAGAAAAACAAATACTGGTATA